>NC_053491.1:99237681-99292681 GCF_905171775.1 Rana temporaria | reverse complement strand
ACGTCACCCCTTGTATAAGTCCACCAGTTAGGTCGCCCTTGTGCTCGGAGGATTGGCTCTAGTTTTGTCGGCTTGCAGGGTCAGCTCCTTGGGCCGATGCACCATATTTCCCTTCATCCTTTAACAAGGGAATTGGTGTTCTTGGTTGTGGTAGCCTCCAAGAGTTTCAGTATTGGCAACTTTCTTGGTATAGAGCCATACTCAATTATTCTTACAAGTAGAGTGATTTTCATCCTCACCCAACCTTATTTACTAGAAGGATCTAGTATTCATTTGAATCTAGATATTCTTACCCTCCCTTTTTTTCAAAGCCTTGTTTCACGGAAGGAAAGGTGATTGCTTTTCTCTCAATTGAGATGAGAGCAGTTAAATACCTATCTGAAGGTTTCAGATATAGAAAGCTGACGTTTTTATTGGGCTGCCAGAAGACCCTAGATGGGCAGGCAGTGTTCAGGTCAGCTTTAAAAATGGTTACACTCTCTCTCTCGTTGGAGTAAGAAGGGTCTAGGCCTATCTGAAGCGGCTGCTCGGATACGGAAAACTGATGTTGTTACGCTACCAGGAGGCCCCAGGAAAGGGCAGGCAGCATCTAAAATCAACTGTTTTTAAGGTTGATTCATCAGGTTATTATTCAGGCTTGTGGTTAGAGTAGGATTCCCCCTGTTTTTTTGTGGGGGTGCTCCCTACCAGGATGGTAAGCGCTTTATGCGCAATGCATTTCCAAGCCTTTATGACGCAGATTTTCAAGGCCGCAACTTGGTCATCTGTGCTTACGTTCACTAACTCCTATCAGGTGAACATAAGACGGCAAGAGGAAGCAGCTTTTTGGCGCAGTATGCTGCAGGCAGAATTATAGGTCCTCACGTCTGATGGCGGTCTGCGTTGTTGGTGTCTCCCTCCCCTCAGTAAGCATTGCTTTGGGACATCCCACATAGTAATGAATATGCAGCTCTGTGTCCCGTGATGTACGATAAAGAAAATAGGATTTTTATAACAGCTTACCTGTAAAATCCTTTTCTTGGAGTACATCACGGGACACAGAGCTCCCACCCCTCTTGTTTGGGGATATTGGGACACTTATTGCTTTGCTACAAAAACTGAGGAACTCCCAGTAGGGGAGGGGTTATATAGGGAGGGAACTTCCTGTTTAATTGATTACACCAGTGTCCATCACCTGAAGGTAGACTCTATAACCACATAGTAATGAATATGCAGCTCTGTGTCCCGTGATGTACTCCAAGAAAAGGATTTTACAGGTAAGCTGTTATAAAAATCCTATTTTTTTTTCTCTTTCGATCACTGCCAGCGGATATAGATATAAGCAGTAATTTATTGTATTCTGAAAGCTGGCGAAACCTGAACACAATAGCTTCGCTGTAGGGATATCCTCATCAACATTAAGCAAAAAATGTTTAGTATGGCCTCAGATAAACAGAATAGCTAATCTTAGAAGCGTACCATCATCCAGGTTGATATGCAGACGAAAGGGGTGGGGACAAGGGACAGTGGCTAATGCTGATCCTCTAACATTCCCTCCCCCCAAAAGTTTAATAGACTATCTTGGTACTTACATACATATAAAATAATAATACATTTTATTACATAAAATTGTTGAACAAAGAATACATGATAAAAATTGAAAAACAGAACCTTGGGGATGCCCCGGGGAAATATCTGTTGTTACACACATATAGACTGGTCTATGCCTCGACTAGTTTTGCGGTAAAACCGCTTCCTCAAGAGAACCAATCTATAAAGCAAACAAATACAATTAATATTTATCAATATCAATTTTTAGCATGTATTCTTTGTTCAACAATTTTATGTAATAAAATGTATTATTTTATATGTATGTAATTTCTTACCAAGTACCGAGATAGTCCATTAATCTTTTGGGGGGAGGGAATGTTAGAGGGTCAGCATTAGCCACTGTCCCTTGTCCCCACCCCTTTCGTCTCATCAACATTAACTGTGTTGATGGGGGGATTGAGCAATTTTCTTTTCTTCAACTCATGGTGGAAGGAAAGAAAATTTCATAATGTATGGCCAGCCTTAAGGAGTGTAGGACCACAAGGATAACCATTCCCTTTTATCCCGCAGGTGGTAGAAAGGCTTTTCTCTCTTCTCTCAGACTGTATGTGGGAAACTCCCATCGCTCAGGCTAAACATTTTCATCAAGAAAAAGAGCAAGAAGCAAAACTTCAGGTAATCCAAACTGACATTTCAAAGGCACAGTTGCCTGAGACACTTTTCTTTTTTCTTTTTGCATACGGCAGAGGTAACCAGTATGCTTCCTTATTCCGCAGAAGCAGGGTGAGCTTGAGGAGGAGGAGGAAGACCTACCCATCCAAGAAGTCTCCTTTGATCCAGAAAAAACCCAATGTTGCCTTGTGGAAAATGGCCAGATTCTGACTCATGGGAGTGGTGGCAAAGGTTATGGCTTAGCATCAACAGGAGTAACGTCAGGCTGCTATCAGTGGAAGGTAAATAATTTGTTCTTGGCTTCCTGTAGGGTCTTTCTATAGTTCATTGTCACTCTAGGCGTTGTCTACCCAAATGTGGATGCTGGCAACATAAATCATCCACTTGTTGCCACTGGGAGCCTGCTGAAGAAATCTTCACACCAAATTTTCTTGCTCCATTCTTTTGACATGGCTTACATGGCTGATTTTGTACATTAGCCCACTGACAAAGAATGAGCAGTCTATATTTTAATGGTAGGTTTATTTTAAGTTAGACAGAATGACAACCAAAAATAAATCCAGAAAAACGCATTTCAAAAAGATTTGCATTTTAATGAGTGAAATAAGTATTTAACCCCTTCACAAATCATGACTTGGTACTTGGTGGCAATACCCTTGTTGGCAATCAGAGGTCAGATGTTTCTTGTAACTAACAAAGATTTATTGTGGAATAGATCTTTCTTGGTCTACTTGACCTTGGCTTGGTATGAAAAGAGCCCCTAATTTTTCACTTCTTAATAAGTGATTAAACAGTACTAACTGGAATATTCAAGGCTTTGGATAACTTTATATCCTTTTCCATCTCTGTAAAGTTTCATTACCTTGTTACGCAGGTCTTTTGACTGTTCTTTTCTACCTCCTCATGGCTCAGTGTCTAGCCTGCTAAGTGCATCCACATGAGAGCCAACAAACTCATTGGCTATTCATACACAGACACTAATTGTGATTTAAAAAGCCACAAATGTGGAAAAATAACCTTTTTATTTGCTATTTTAACCTGTGTGTGTGCGCCACCCTCTGTGTCTGTACCAAGGCCAAACATTCCAGGGTATGTAAACTTTTGATCAGGGCCATTTTGGGTGATTTCTGTTATGATTTAGAAAGGATACAAAAAATGGCTTCATGTGATTTTGCTATCCTTTAAATAAATTAAAATATGTTGTTTTGGCACGACCAAGTCATATTTTAATATTAATGCCAAAATTTCACAATTTCTGCCAGGGTATACAAACTTTTGAGCATGACTGTAAGCAAAATAACTTATCAATACATAAAATAGTTAAACAAAATAGTAATATTTTAAGACCCCCCTATATTGTCGTATACCTTGCCATTCTCTACGTTTAGATTTGAGTGTATGTATAGCCAACTACTTTTTTTTTCTAGCTTTGGAAAGTAGGATTAGAATTCTGTTACGTTTTTATTGCAGTCTGTGTCCTTGCCTGGAAGATTCAATCCTCTTTGTCACGGTAACTATTGTTACCAGGAGTGAAAGTAATGAGAAATACCAAATGTTAGTTATCACCTGAACATGAGGTTCTGTTTTTAAGATGGTATTTCCTCTCCCTTTGTAAAAATGTTCCAGTTGCATCTGTGGGAAGTGACCTATACAGCAAAAAATAGACGGGCAAGAGTTTTTTAAAAGAGTATGGGTTTTAATAAAAACAAAACAAAAAAAATATTTGCCTAGGTGGATGCAGCATTGATGCTGTATCTGTTCCCTGCTGCTTCTAAGACTGAGGACGAGTGATAAAAGATCGCTCAGTCATCAACCTTCACTGAGCAGAGAAGTGGTGACTGTCAGTCACTGGCTCTCTGCTCTGCCCCTCCAGCACTCACTGGAGCACCGGGTTGTTGAGGGGGTAGGAGCGTTGGCTTAGTCTCCCAGCGGCTTGCTGAGCAGTTGAGCCAGCTGCCAGTCTAGGCATCTGGGTGGATCTCGACAGTAAAGTCAGGATCTTTCTTGAGCTTGGACGTCAGCCGACAGAAGTATAGCCAAAATGGCTCTGGCCATATTTCTTCATTTTAACCATTACCTACTCTATTCAAAACTCTACAAAGTAATGTGTTGGCTATACATATACTTTAAGCCCCGTCCCCTCCTGACTTGAAGCCCCATAATTTCATCCTACAGCACAGTTATGTTAGATGCTTTTTAGGGCAGATCAGTTTCAGTTTAATAACCTAATACACTGCCATTAAAGTGATTTGTAAAGATTTTTTTTTCATATATATATATATATATATATATATATATATATATATATATATATATAAAATTAAACCTACCTGCTTAGTGCAGTGGTTTTGCACAGATCAGCCCTGATCCTTCCCTTCTCAGTTCCCCTGCTGGCGGTCTGGGGCCCTCCCCCTTGCAAAGTGTTCCCATAACAAGCCGCTTGCTATGGGAGCACTCGTGTACGCTCGCTGTCGAGCCAGCTCTTTTCATCCATAAGACACAGAGAGCGCGGCTCAGCCCCGCCACTCACTCCTGCCTTAAGCCCTGTACACATGATCCGAAAATCGTATGAAAAATGCCGCTTTCGAAACGATCGTACGATAATCGGATCATTAGTACAGATCAGGACAGTTCATTTGATTTTATTCTATCAGACATGCATGGAATTTTTTTTTGTACGATGCCAGATCGTACGATTTTCGTTTAATCAGTACAGCTGTCGTTCGAAAATGCAATACAAATGCATTACAACAGATGACATCACTTTTTTATTCTGCCGTACGAGAATTTTCATGACTTTAGTAAACTCTTCAGATTCGACGTGTGATTAGCATACAAAAAAAAAACGGACGATCATTCGTCCGATAATCGGATCGTGTGTACCAGGCATTACTGGTGCATCTCATGTACTAGGGAGGAGAGCTGTACTGGGGTGATGGGGCTCAGTACTGGGGTGAAAGATCTGTATGGAGGGCATCTCTGCTGCATCTCCGCCAATCAGGAGGGAGAGACCTGGGAGAGCTTTGGGTCTCAAGCACATTGCTGGATTGGGCTTAGTTAAGTATGAGAGGGAGCTGCATTTTGAAGGTTTTTGTACCTTCATGCAAAGTAAAAAAACATTTAGCCTTTGCAACCACTTTTAATGTATCAACTGATATTTCCTCCTATAATACAACCTCACAAATGGCAAATACATGGATCGATCAAAATGTAGTATTCACTGTGCATGCAGTATATAAACATTAATTATTAAACCTTTATATTGCTACTGAATCATGACACCTGGGAAACAAGTATTTTTAATTGTAGATAGTGGGTTCAAACCACTAAGACCCCATTCACACCTTCGCGTTTTGTCGCATGTAGCGCGACGCGAACAAACGCCAGAGGGACGAAAAGCAATGAAAGTCAATGGGGATGGTTCACATCTGCACGCTGATGCGCCTGACGCGCATCGCCTGTAGTCAAAAGAAGTTCCGGACCCTTTTTTGTCGCGCAATACGCGCGATATGCGCGTATTTGAGCGTTTTTGGTTTTCCATTGAAATCAATGTAAAACGCCAGATACGCGCGTATTGCGCGACAACAAGCGTTTGCTACAGGCGTTTCGTCAATAGAACTTGTCGCCCATGCAGAAGATTAAAAAAATCTACCAACATAGCAACAAGTGATGAAAAGATGATAGTTTTTCCTATTGGCTAAAAAAAAAACGTCTAAGTACAAAAACGTCGGACAACGCTTTATGCAAACGCGCATATTAGCATGAATACGCGCGAAAAAAACGCCTAAAAAAAACGCCGGAAAACGACGCTATTGCCTACGCCTAGGTGTGAATGCAGCCTAAGCAGTAATGCATGTTTTATGCCATTATGAAAGTTTAATTCAGCCATGTGATGGGTATTTTTTGCTCTAGCAGTAGTTCTGCTGAATAACAATCATTATTTCTTAGTGCGGCGAGTCTTATGGCACCCTCCATCTTTACCTTTTCAAAATAAAAAAATGATATAATTTATGGGTTTAATCAGGGCAGGATGGTGTGAGGCACAAGTGTTGGGCTCTATACATTACACTTTCTGACTACCCCCTTGTTTGTTTGTAGTCGTTCTTTGTGTGCTGTATTTAATTTGGTAAATTTTCATGTCTTATTGGATTGTTTATATTATATTCGCAAGACACTGAAAATGATTTGCCAAAAATACAGGTGTGGAATGCAAATATAATAATTGTTGTTCTTTGAACACAGTTCTACATTGTGAAAGAAAATCGTGGTAACGAGGGGACCTGTGTAGGTGTTTCCCGATGGCCCGTACATGACTTCAACCACCGCACCACATCTGACATGTGGCTGTATCGGGCATACAGTGGTAACCTGTATCATAATGGAGAACAGACTCTGACTTTGCCCAGCTTTACCCAGGGAGACTTTATAACTTGTGTGCTTGACATGGAGGCTCGGACTGTGTCGTTTGGCAAGAATGGAGAGGTGCGAAGACATTACTTTCCTACAGTACTTCAGATTTTTGAAAATGACTTCTTTACATGAGAGGGTTACTGTATCGCTCTTGTATAATTTTGAGTGCTAATTGTGGCTCAGGCAGTTACAATTTCTTTTGTAAATGTGTAATTCTGCTTGTAATATACTCTGATCAGCCATAACGTTATGACCACCCACCTAATACTAAGTAGGGCCCCCTTGTGCTGCCAAAACAGCCCTAAACCGTTGAGGCATAGATGCCACCAGACCTCTGAAGATATACTGTGGTATCTGGCACCAAGCAGTTGGTAGCAGATCCTTTAATTCCTGTAAGTTGGGAGGTGGAGCTTCCATGGATTGGGCTTGTTTTTCCAGCACAACCCACAGACGCTCGATTGAATTGAGATCTGGTGAATTTGGATGCTGAGTCAACACCTCAAATGCATTGTGTTCCTCAGGAAATAGTTTCCATGAAGGGGTGTACATGATCAGCAACAATGTTTAGGTAGGTGGTACATGTAAAGTAACAACCACATGAATGGCTAGACTGAAGGTTTTCCAGCAGAACATTGCCCAAAGCATCATGCTGCCTCTGCCACCTTGCCTTCTTTCCATACTGTGTCCTAGTTTTATCTCTTTCCCTAGTAAGCAACACACACAGACCTGGCCATCCACATGATGTAAAAAAAAACGTGATCCATCAGACCAGGCCACCTTCTTCCATTGCTCCATGGTCCAGTTCTAATGCTCACGTGTCCATTGTAGGCTCTTTTGGCTGTGGACACGGGTCAGCATGGGCACCCTGATTGGTCATACACCACAAACTGCAATGCTGATTTTTCTGCTTTCAACACAAGATCATCAGGGACAAAATGTTTACTTGCTGCCTAATATATCCCACCAACTTTCAGATGCCATTGTAACAAGATAATGGTTATTCACTTAACTTGCCAGTGGTCATAAAGTTATGGCTGATCAGTGTATACAGTTATTTTGACTACTTTTTTGGATGATTTCTATTAAAAAAAAAATTTAGTTTTTTTGTGGGGGGTTGTGTACCAATGACGTTTATCTTTTTTTTTTATACCTAGTTCATTAGTGGTAATGTATTGTCTTTTATACCGCATAAATCTTTGTGTATGTCATGTAACCTGATTTTCAATGACAGGAGCCAAAGTTGGCCTTTGAAGATGTGGATGCAGCAGAATTATACCCTTGTGTGATGTTTTACAGTAGCAACCCTGGAGAAAAGGTATAGTAGTCCTCTCTCTTGTATAGTTTACTGTTGGAAGAAAAGCCTGTAGTAAAAAAAATTGTACTGTATAAGCATAAAACATGTTACATTGCAAAATTTGTGTTTTCCATTGTAGGTGAAAATCTGTGATATGCAGATGAGAGGGACTCCCAGAGATCTGCTGCCTGGTGATCCTATATGTAGTCCTGTAGCCACTGTCTTGGCTGAATCCAGTGTGCAGCTGCTCAGAGTGCTTCATCGTACTGAGCGCTGGACTCATTGCATTAACAAGAAAATGGTGGAGCGCTTACAGAAGATCAAAGGTTGCCTGAAAGAAGTAGGAGGCAAGCTGAAGAAAAGTCGTTCTGTCCAGAGTCGTGAAGAGCATGAAGCACGAGATGAGAAAGAAGAGGAGAAAGGAAAACATGGCAGACATGGACTGGCTGAGCTGGGGGAAACGCAACTTAAGACCCTCTGCATGGAAGTGTGGCCTGTTCTGGCTGTCATTGGAGGTGTAGACACAGGACTTAGAGTGGGCGGCAGATGTGTTCATAAGCAGACAGGTCGGCATGCAACTCTTCTCGGTGTTGTGAAGGAAGGCAGTACATCTGCTAAGGTTCAATGGGACGAGGCAGAGATTACCATCAGGTATGTACATATTCGTGCTGAAGCTTCATAGATACTGCTTGCATCCATGTCCCTAGTTTTCAGTATCCTCTGTATGATAAGGCACTGGCCAGGAAGAGACAGATTATTATTATTTATTATTTTTTTGGACTACATCTGTGTAAAAACGGTTGATTAGACATCTGCTTAGACCAGGTTTTTAGTAGTTCTAGCTCTAGAGTGATTGCATAAATTTGAGAAGATATTCTCTGTGCTTATTGTGAATACATAAAGAATTTACATTAGATTACTGTATTTGCTGGCATATAAGACTACCTTTTTACACTAAAAAAAACTGGCCAAAAACCAGGGGTCGTCTTATACGCCGGGTCAGCCGCTCGGATGCCTGCCGAAAGTGCAGTAATACTGTATGTAGCTTTGGCTACATACAGTAAATACCGCTTAGCCAATCCCGGTGAGCGTTGTATTCAAATGAATACAGAGCCTGCTCGGATTGGAGTAACAACCTCTGCCAATCTGAGCAGGCTACATACAGAAGCCTGATCGGATTGGCTTTGAGAGTCAGAGAGGTGTGGGCTGATGATGTTACAGCCTCTCCCAATCCAAGCAGGCTTTGTATTCATTAATAGAATACATCACTCGCTGTGATTGGCTCCAGCAAGAAGGAAGAAGAATATGGCTCCAGAAGGAAGAAATATGAAGCGTCAGAAGCCTCGGAAGAGGGCCGTCTTATACTGTGAGTACAGGCAAAAAATCTTAAACTGTCAAATTAGGGGGTCGTCTTATACGCCCGGTCGCCTTATACACCGGCAAATACGGTACATAAAGAATGGGCCAGCCTGTGGAATGAAAAAGGTTTGAACACCTGCCTTCTGTTCCCAATGATTTGTTATTTTTGGGCTCATTGTCACAGCAAAAGTGAGTGGAAAACTCTCTATTGTAGGCTAAAGGTTAAAGCTAAAATAACCTTTTGGACACAGTTGGGTTTTAACAAATGCAAACTGGGTTTATATAGAGTGCAATATGCTATTCTAATCAATTTAGTGTGCCTCAACTCAAGGAAAAGTATTTAGGAATCCCAGCAGGGAAGAAAGCAGATATACTCTTATAATTACCTGTTGTCTTCAAACCCGCACCATCTCTTCTAGGTACACTTGCACGCAGTTTTTAAAGGAACTAGGCAGGTAAGTTCCAAACATCCTGGAGAAGACCACAGATCTTCAGCCTACATCCACAGAAGATCTGTGGTTCGTTCTACAAGATGTCTGAAACAACCTACCCGCCGAGTTCATAAACCTGTCATGAAGACCAATGCATGGGTATAAAATGGTAAACATTCTCCCACATGTACAGAAACGGCTGGACAAAAGAACCTGTACGGGTGGCCTCTAAAGTGATGAATATACATATATGGTACATGACCCAGAAATGGGAGACACAAGGTTTCTGATCCACATAGGGGGTGGGGGGATAAATTTAAAGGGAAGAAGAAGGTCATGCTTGACCAGCCCCGAGATACAGGGGGCATCAAAGAGCCATGTGGAAAACCTCACTTTCAAAGGCAGCTTATAGATCTCAGTATGGAATGAGTTACAGGTAGTAAATAATCTGTTCCCATAAACCGCACAGGGCATATGATATAATGTGTCCGGGTCGGGTGTTCCTTGTTGGGGATGATCAAAAACATAGAAGTGTGGAATGGAGCCCAAAATTTCCCTGGGTACCGGTCCCGGTTGCCAATACATCCCCCACATCTGGGATGAATGAGACATCTGGGATGAAGGTGGACATCTCCTATTCACCCCAGATCTGGGGGACGTATTAACAACCAGGACCAGAGAAGTTGTTGTTGGAGGGACAATAAGATGGACTTTCTAGGCACTAATCGTTGTGAAAATATTGTTTATTGAAACAACCCCAGCATGGGTAGTTGCATCAACACTAGATAATTACATTGGATAAAAGTACATAAACAGTACAAAGAATAAAAAAATCACATAAATTACAATGATTACAAAACACTTTTAAACCAAAAACTGGTCCAAAGAAGGCATCAACAGAGTGATGACTATCATATATATTAATATTCAAGGCAAGCTCTACATGTTTCGCGGGAAGATCTGCTTCATCAGGAGCTATTGGTAGTTCATCCACGGTAATGGAGATGGTTTGGGATTGAACTCATTAAGAAATGATAAAGTGTATAATAAAGTTGCGTAATTTTCTTTCATCAAGCGGTTTTGATGTTAGAGACGGCTGGTGGATTGTCCAAAAACGATCAGTAAGTAGGTGCGTAGGTTATAGTGTAAATGACTGAATATTACAAGCAACAAAGGCAAGTAAAATCAGATAAGAGGGGGACATTTGTCCCATAAGTGTCAGAAAAAAATTCTGAACAGACAAAAACCATGAGACATTTGGAAAACTGAGCAATGGACACACCAGCCGGACCGCCGAATCGATGTTACAGCAGGATATAGGAGACTGAAACACTCTCCTATATCCTGCTGTAACATCGATTCGGCGGTCCGGCTGGTGTGTCATTGCTCAGTTTTCCAAATGTCTCATGGTTTTTGTCTGTTCAGAATTTTTTTCTGACACTTATGGGACAAATGTCCCCCTCTTATCTGATTTTACTTGCCTTTGTTGCTTGTAATATTCAGTCATTTACACTATAACCTACGCACCTACTTACTGATCGTTTTTGGACAATCCACCAGCCGTCTCTAACATCAAAACCGCTTGATGAAAGAAAATTACGCAACTTTATTATACACTTTATCATTTCTTAATGAGTTCAATCCCAAACCATCTCCATTACCGTGGATGAACTACCAATAGCTCCTGATGAAGCGGATCTTCCCGCGAAACATGTAGAGCTTGCCTTGAATATTAATATATATGATAGTCATCACTCTGTTGATGCCTTCTTTGGACCAGTTTTTGGTTTAAAAGTGTTTTGTAATCATTGTAATTTGTGATTTTTTTATTCTTTGTACTGTTTATGTACTTTTATCCAATGTAATTATCTAGTGTTGATGCAACTACCCATGCTGGGGTTGTTTCAATAAACAATATTTTCACAACGATTAGTGCCTAGAAAGTCCATCTTATTGTCCCTCCAACAACAACTTCTCTTGCTTTAGTCAAGGACGTGGCACTGTGCTATTCTGAGACACCCACAGCCCATCCTGTGGTTTGTGGACTCTTTTTTTATTTCAAATCTAACAACCAGGACCAGAAACCCGGGACATTTTTGGCTCCATTTGGAAAGACGCTTATAGGTTTTTCGCTCTTCCCTAACAAGGAACATCCAAATGGGACATATACCATATGCCCTGTCTGGTTTATGGGAACATATTCCTTCATTTACTACCTGTAAGTTATCCCATACTGAGATCTATAAGCTGCCTTTACAAGTGAGGTTTTCCATATGGCTGTTTAGTGCCCCCTGTATACTAGTCTCGGGGCTGGTCAAGCGCAACCTTCTTCCCCTTCCCTTTCCTTTCGTCTCCCCCATGGTAGATCAGACACCTTCCTCTCCTGAGGAAGCGTTTGGCGAAACACTTGGTGATCTATAGCCAATAAAAATCCCTCATGGACCCAGATGCGCCTGGGCTAGATATAGTATGTCTCCAGCATACGTTGCTGTCTGTTATTCTGTGGTCTTTAGCTGCTGTTTTATACATTCCTTTTACCCTCTCTCTGTCACCATGTCACTGTCTGTCTCTTGTCTACTGTTCTTCTCTGCTCCTATCTCGGTGGCACCGCAATGCTCTGATATGCTTCCTGTGTGTCCATGTCTTGGCAACTGTGACTGTATCAACATAATTTCCTGTATTCTCCTCCTTGTCTATCCCTCACTTGCCTTTTCCTGTGTCGTTCTAATTTTTTTCTCAACCAAAGCTTCCCAACTTTTTGGTCGCCTAGTGACACACCTCTCTACAACCTGGAACCTTGTGACCCCCCACCTTTCGATGTGGCTCGTTTCCGTGGGCTGACTGCCTCCACACTGCTTGACCTTACCTACCTAACCGGCATCCATGAAGACCCTGGAAAAGTCAGTGCCAAGCGTCATGAAAAGAAGCACCGCCATGAATCAGAAGAGAAAGGAGAACAGGAGCAGAAGGGAGATCCTGAGAACACGGATCGGACAGCAGAGGAGAAAATCAGCAGCAATTTAACTTCAAAATCAGAAAATGAATCAATTGGTCTTTTGGGAGACAATGCAGCCACTGATCAGCAGCAGAATCAACTTATTGATGGGAAGCGGAAAAGTCATGACCACATACCAAGAAGCCATGATATTGCCCAGTCTGAAATCAGGGCTGTACAACTGTCCTACATAAACTTGGGAGCCATGAAATCTCTTGGCGTGCTGCTTAGCTGCAGTAAATATGCCGAACTTTTACTTATCCCCAAAGTGATGGCTGAAAATGGTCACAATTCAGACTGTGCCAGTTCTCCTGTGGTACACGAGGATGTTGAAGTGAGAGCTGCCCTGCAATTTCTGATGCGTCACATGGTGAAGAGGGCGGTTATGCGTTCACCTATAAAGAGAGCCCTGGGGTTGGCTGATCTCGAGAGAGCACAAGCAATGATTTACAAGTTGGTGGTTCATGGGCTTCTAGAAGAACAGTTTGGTGGCAGGATAAGACAAGGTATTTATTGTATACTTTATATGTAACTGTAGTATTTTTCTTTTAGCTTCATCTATAAATGTAATTGTTGTTTTTACTTACTCAACCAGTACACTTTGTACAAAACATCTGGTTTGACCTACAAGGATTCACAGTGATGTCAAGAGGTAATTTCTGTCCGATGCCAGTGATTTTCTACTTCTCAGTGCCAGGTTGTCAGATACTTCACCTCACTAGAGGGATTTCTCTTTTTTTATTTAGCAGGAGGGACAAACCTGTATTCTAGACATACATATGTGGTGCAAAAACTATGGTAGATCCTGCTGCATTTAAAGCGGTAGTTCCCCTTCCAAAACAATTTTACCCTTAGATTGATGCTCATTTAGTCTAGGGGAATCGGCTAGTTGTTTTAAAATCGACGCTGTACTTACCATTGTAGAGAGCGATCTTCTCCGCCGCTTCCGGGTATGGTCTTCGGGTATGGGTGTTCCTTCTTGATTGACAGGCTTCCGACGGTCGCATCCATCACGTCACGATTTTGCGAATGTAGCCGAACGTCGGTGCGCATTCGCCGTATAGAGCCGCGCCGACTTTCGGCTACTCGTGACGCCATGGATGCGACCGTCGGAAGCCTGTCGGAAGACTGTCAATCAAGAAGGAACGCCCACTCCCGAAGACCCATACCCGGAAGCGGTGGAGAAGATCGCTCTCTACAACGGTAAGTACGGCGTCGATTTTAAAAGAACTAGCCGATTCCCCTAGACTAAATGAGCATCAATCTAAGGGTGAAAAAATTTTGGAGGGGGAACTATAGCTTTAAGTCTATGTAGTCCTTGTAGTTCCACAGCTGTGCACTGTGGCAAACAAGAGAGGGGAGAGTAAAGAAAGTCCAATATGTCAGGGTCAGCCTTAGGCAGCAGAAGCAATCTCCAGGATATGTAAGAGAAGAAAAGCATGCAGGTGCCTCGGATTATGGACGGTTACAAATTCTAAACCAGGGGTCTTCAAACTTTTCAATCAAAGGGCCACTTTATTGTCCTTCAGACTTTAGGAGGGCCCGATTGTGGCCAGCAGGGGCAGAAAATGTCACAGGCCCAAAATCACTGAGAATAAATATGGCCTCAGGGTTGGTGGTCAATAGGAGGAGGATTCCCCCTATTAGTAGGAGCAATAGTATTCCATCATTGATGTGGAAGATACAGTGCCTCATTGTTGGTGTTAATGGGAGGAATAGAACCTCAGATCATTGGATGGAATTGTGCCCCAAGGGCCGCATAAAGGCTAGCAAAGGGCCACATCTGGCTCTCGGGCCGCAGTTTGGAGACCTCTGTTCTAAACCATAAAAGTAAAAACTCACTTTTAAGTACTCAATGACGGGTACATCTTAAATGTGTGGTCTGGTGATGCATCTGTGGCACTGGTCCACATGAGGAGTTATCCTGGCCGCTCTAATGCCGCGTACACACGATCATTTTTCGGCATTAAAAAAACATTGTTTTTAAAAAATGTCATTTAAAATGATCGTGTGTGGGCTTCACATCATTTTTCGGGTTCTGAAAAACGACAACATTTTTTTTCGAACATGCTGCATTTTTTAACGACGTTTTAAACGATGTCGTTTTTCGGGTTGTAAAAAATGATCGTGTGTGGGCTAAAACGACGTTAAAAACCCGCACATGCTCAGAAGCAAATTATGAGACGGGAGCACTCGTTCTGGTAAAACTACCATTCGTAATGAAGTAAGCACATTCAACAGACAAACGCGCGAATCGTCTTTTACTAACACGGAATCGGCTAAAGCAGCCCCAAGGGTGGCGTCATCCGCATGGAACTTCCCCTTTATAGTGCCGTCTTGCGTGTTGTACGTCACCGCGCTTTGCTAGAGCATTTTTTTAAAACAATGGTGTGTGGGCAATGTCGTTTTAATGATAAGTTTGGAAAAACGTCAGGTTTTTTTTTACATGCCGAAAAACATCGTTTTTTTTCACACTGAAAAATGATTGTGTGTTTGCGGCATAACAGCTTGTCCTAGCCGGCAAGATGGTAGTGTGTAGAAGGAAAGCCAACAGAGAGGTGGAACTATCCAGAGAGCGTTCCTCCCTCTTGGCTTTCCTTCTACACACCACCATCTTGCCGGCTAGGACAAGCTGTTAGAGCCGCCAGGACAACTCCTCATGTGGACCAGTGCCACAGATGCATCACCAGACCATACATTGAAGATGTGCCTGTCATTGAGTACTTAAAAGTGAGTTTTTACTATTACGGTTTACAATTTGTAACAGTCCATACTCTGAGGCACCTGCATTTTTTTTCTTCCCTTACAAAAATGTATTATAGCTGGACCTTTTATTTCAGGACTACCAAGGGTCGGCAGGATCACTGTAAATCGGTAATACACAAAATGGAATAAATCCTTTTGGGTTACAAGTGTCTTAAAGGCTAGTTTACGTGGGTAATTTAATCTCTCGGAAGTGAGATTTAATCACTTGCTGTTAGTCTGCTCATTAAAGTGGTTGTAAACCTCAGACGTGGAATTTGAGCAAAGCACATCCCTCTATAATGTGTACTTGTCAATTAGGAACACTAATATCGCCTACACCCGACCATTTTTCATGACGTGAAAAATTAATTTTTTTTAATTGGTCATTAAAAACGATCGTGTGTAGGCTCCAGAGCACTTTTCTCGACGTGAAAAATGGCCATTAAAAATTTAGATTTTTTTTTTTCCTTGTCATTTTTCACGTCGTGAAAAACGATCGTGTGTAGGCTTTAACGACGTGGAAAAAACGTGTATGCTCAAAATCAAGTTATGGGATGGGAGCACTCGTTCTGGTAAAACTAGCGTTTGTAATGGAGATGGCACATTGGTCACGCTGTAACAGACTGAAAAGCGCGAAGACTGAAAAGCGCGAATCGTCTCTCACCAAACTTTTATTTAACATGCGGTAACACAAAATCGGCAAAAGCAGCCCAAAGGGTGGCACCATCCAAATGGAACTTCCCCTTTATAGTGCTGTTGTATGTGTTGTACGTCACCGCGCTTTGCTCAAGCATTTTTGTTTTCACGATCGTGAAGGCTTGACAAGAATGACTTCGAGAAAAATTTGTTTTTTCCATGACATTAAAAACGGTTGTGTGTACGCGGCATAAGGGGTTGATTTACTAAAGGAAAATCCAATTTGCACTGCAATGCACTTAAAAGTGCACTTGGAAGTGCAGTCGCTTTCGATCTGAGGGGAAGCTCTGATGATTTTATCATCCAATCATGTACAAGCAAAAATGCTGTTTTTTATTTTCCTTGCATGTCCCCCTCAGATCTACAGCGACTGCACTTCCAGGTGCACTTGTAGTGCAAAGTGGATTTGCCTTTGGTAAATAAACCCCTAAGTGTCATTTCTTTTTGCCATTTCGTTCCGCTGCTATCAGCATGAATCACTTCTGACAAATTTTCCTGACACCAAGAGAAAAATGGTGACGGGAGGGAGCTGCAGCAGATTGACAGGTTCAGCTCTGTTCCTGTGTGCTGTATGAAGGGGGTGTGTCCCTTCTCTCCAATCAGCTCTCAGAACTTTTCTCACTGAACTGTGCAGAGTGTAACTTCAGATCTCTGCCCCCTTTTTTTCTGAAATCAGACAAGCTTTATATATTCTGCACTTTGAACTTTTGAAGAGAAGACTGCAGATACAAAAAGATACTTGGGGGGCACACCCTAAAAATGCTATACATCTAAGATGGTGCTGCTATAAGACCAAATACAGTACAAAACCGATTATAGCGCACACATGCAAAAATGACATTTGTCCTGCAAGGCTAGTTAAAAACACCTGAACATATTCAAAAATATGGGGGTTTGATCACACTATATAGTCATATAGTGCTAAGCCCACTTACTGCGACAAAGTACCCCGAATTAGTGGGTCCTACCCTAGTAATAGAATGAAAGAACCTGGGTCTCAACCATGGGAGATAAACTCCTCTATGTGGGAGATAAATGGGTACAACTTATATCGGGGGATTTGTTTCATCTCTCCAACACCTTAGGCCAGACACTTTACTGGGTATATGGAAGGGTTTACAACCACTTTAGGCTTGAGCTACACATGTTGTTTTTAGTAGCTCATTTGTCCTGCTAAAATTACTAGCAGTTGGAAGGTGATTACTAAATAAAACAAAGGGCTCCTTTAGAAAAAGCTATGTAAGTAGCACGCAGTCAGTATCGCACGATTGCAAAATGCAACAGTCATGTGCAGTTGTATATTGCAAGATGCTGCTTATTGTTACTGCAAACTCCATAGGATTTCTTTAGAAATCAATCGGTACCCCGAGGGATTTATTGCAATTAATATATATTAGTTTGATCGTTAAGCTGCTAAAAATTTCAAATGTAAGTGCTGGCAAGTGGTCACATCTCCCTATAACAAGAGACTAACCTAGCCCTTGGGTAGCTTCGCCCTTAATGTGTATTTGAAGTTAACTCCTCTCCCTTTTTTATATATATTTATAAATTTTAATCCCATATACGCACATTTTTAGCGATCTGTATAACCGCTGTACTTTTTGAAGTATCTCTCCACATTAGTAATTTCTATTTCTTTGTGGATTATCTCTGTGCTTCAGATTTAGATCAGCAGGTAGAGGAAAGCGACCAAGTCCAGCAAGCGCAGACTCCGGTCACCACCAGCCCATCTGCTTCCAGCACCACATCCTTTATGAGCAGTTCATTGGAGGACACCACCACTGCCACCACGCCGGTGACTGACACTGAGACTGTGCCAGCATCTGAATCCCCAGGAGTCATGCCGCTTAGTTTGCTGAGGTACAGCAAGGGATATTCCTTTCAGAGCAGAATGTGTTCATGTTCTCTTTTATGTTAAGAGGATTCTATGTATTCATGCAGAACTTCTAACTCGTGTATTATAAACTTTTTTCAAAACTTTGGGCTAGATTCAGAGAGAATTTACGCCGGCGTATCTATTGATACGCCGCGTAAATTCAAATCTGCGCCGGCGTATCTTCTTTCTGTATTCAGAAAGCAAGATACGCCGAAATTTGCCTAAAATCCGACTGGCGTAAAGTCTTACGCCGTTGTATCTTAGTTACATATTTACGCTGGCCGCTAGGTGGTGCTGCCGTCGATTTCAGCGTAGAATATGCAAATGACCTGGATACACCGATTCAGAAACGTACGTGCGCCCGGCGCCTTTTTTTTTGGTTTTTCGTTGGGCTTTTTCCGGCGTAAGGTTGCTCCTGCTGATATGAGGCGTACGCAATGTTAAGTATGGACGTCGTTCCCACGTCCAATTTTGAAATTTTTACGTCATTTGCGTAAGTCGTCCGTGAATGGGGCTGGACGTAATTTACGTTCACGTCGAAACCAATACGTCCTTGCGGCGTACTTTGGAGCAATGCACACTGGGATATGTACACGGACGGCGCGTGCGCCGTTCCTAAAAAACGTCACTCACGTCGGGTCACCACCCATTTACATAAAACACACCCCCTCATCCTCATTTGAATTGGGCGCGCTTATGCTGGCCCCATTTACGCTACGCCGCCGTAACTTAGGAGGCAAGTGCTTTGTGAATACAGCACTTGTCTCTCTGATTTACGGCGGTGTTGCGTAAATACGATACGCCGCAACAATGCGCCCGGCTACCTGAATCTAGCCCTTTGACTTTTTTTGTTTTTTAGAGATGATGAGCATAAGATAAGAGGGTCATACTATGGCCAATAGATTGCATTCAGAAAAGCACAGTCTCTAGATTGTAGCCATACCTGGGTTTAACAAATTATTAATATTTAATACTCTTGGATGTTCTTGTGAAGCATTTTGTATGATTCCTGTGCATCTGCTAACTAAGTAGACATTTTCCTAACACCTTAGGGAGACAAAGCGGCGCTTGTCTGAGTGCAGTAAGTTATTGAATACAGGTTTAATAAAGTGTAAAAATGGCAACTCACAAAAGTGGAGATAGTTCAAGCAATTGGCTTGTCTTTGCTATCCTGTGTCCGGACTGCTGGCGGTGTGCGGTACTGCCGAAGACTCGTGTGCTCTGGGGACCCCTTAAAAAAACCTTATGCCTTTAAGAACCACTTTAAAGCAGAACAATACTAACCTTTGATACGTCTGACCGCTGACACCTTCGGGCGACCGGCTTTCCAATCGGAATTGCTAGCTGCTGTCATTAGCCGAGTGAGGATGACGTCACTCCTCCGCATGCACGGGAGCTCAGTCAGATTCAGCATTGCCAAATTTGTACAGTGAGCTTTCCGTGTGCGACTCTCTGTACAAGGGTGGACAGGCAGGTAAATAACTTTAATGCAGAAGAGACAAAGCATGTTTCTTTTGCATTAAAATTCCTGCATGTCCACCCATTCTAAAATTCAGGACTAAAGTTCCACTTTAAGGTAGATAAGGACTCAGGAAATTGTAAATCCTTGCTTATCTAGGCAAGGATTTGACATCTGCAGAATGTCTGTCATCTTTGTAATGGCTGAAGAGTAAAGAGATTCATTTATATAATAGTCAGTTCATTTTCTCTATAATCATTAAAGCGGGGGTTCCGCGTGTTTTCGTTTTTTTTGTTTTTTTTTTATGGCTTCTGCCGCTCTTACCTTGTAAAAGTTATCACTCATCTGTCCCAGTCTTTTAGCCCGCTCCCTTACTAATCGCCAGAAAAGAAGATCTTTTAAAAATCTGTGATGGGCGTTTCCATCTTTACTGTGGGCACTGTGAAGCCCAGCTGCTGTTCCTTCTGGGATACGGTGAATGATGACGTCCCAGCATTCACCGCTCTATCCCGCACATGTGCATTGTTGACGGCGAGCGTCACCGTCAACACTGCACTGTTGCCATCACAACGGCCGGCGTCGGTCACGCCCCGCTTGACTAGTCACGTGATCCGCGAGATATCGCGGGATTTCAGCACAGCGCGTCTCCTGGGATTCTCAGGACTCACTCCCAGAAGACATAGCGCTGGTCGGGGGAATTCGAAATCCACGCCCACTCCTGCGGGGAAAAGTGAATGACAGCTCACAAAAGGCTCGGGTACAAAGGTAAGGACGGCGATTTAAAAAAAAAACAAAAAAACTGAATCATTACTATCAATGGCTGGTGGTTTTAGACAGCCAAAGTTGTAATTTAGGGTGAACCTCCGCTTTAAGGTGCATAGATCGAGCCACACAGTCTGTTGGGGGATTATTTCGTCTTATGTATATCCTAATGAAAGTGAAGTCATCAATTACCGATTTTAGTTATTTTTATACTTGTTTCTATAGGCAAATGTTTTCAAGCTACCCTACTACTACTGTTCTGCCCAACCGTCGTGCACAGACTCCACCAATCACATCGCTCCCCACATCACCCACAGATGAAGTAGGAAGAAGACAGAGCCTCACATCTCCAGACTCTCAGCCATCGAGGCACACCAACCGTACAGGTTATACACTATTTGCCATATTTTCCGTAGCCAGTGGGTTTTTAGTCGTGGCATGTTGATTTTTATATCTTATGAATTGTAAGACTTCTTTCCCTTTTAGAAGAAAGACATATAGGTAGATTCACACACAATAGCCTAAACTTGCGGCGTAGCTTAGCGTGTTTAGGCTACGCCGCCGTAAGTTAGCTAGGCAAGTACATGATTCACAATGTACTTACCTGCTAGGTTACGGCGGCGTAGCCTAAATCGGCTGGCGTAAGGGCGCCTAATTCAAATGTGTGTTAGGGGGGCGTGTTTTATGCCAATTGTGCTTTACCTTACGTTTTTTAAGTTTTTCTCAACTGCGCATGCGCCGGGCGCCTACAATTCCCAGTGTGCATTGCGGCTAAGTACGCCACACGGGCCTATTGATTTTGACGTGGACGTAAACGACGTAAATCCCGATTCACGGACGACTTACGCAAACGACGTAGAAAATTCGAATTTCAACGCGGGAACGGCGGCCATACTTGACATTACTATTCCAATAGGGCCTAGCTCTAACTTTACGCGGCCTATCTCTTACGTAAACAGCGTAAAAGTACTGCGTCGGCCGGGCGTACGTTCGTGAATCGGCGTATCTCCTCATTTACATATTCTACGCCGACCGCAATGGAAGCGCCACCTAGCGGCCATCCAAAATATTGCAATCTAAGATAGGACGGCGCAAGCCGTCGTATCTTAGATATGTTTAAGCGTATCTCTGTTTGAGCATACGCTTAAACATAAGTCGGCATAGATTCTGAGTTAGGTCGGCTTATCTACTGATAAGTCGGCCTAACTCTTACTGAATCTACCTATTATTATTCTTTATTTATCATTGCACTTGTTTTTCCACAGCACTTGCATGGCCTCAGAGCACTTGCAGTATTGGATCATAACGTTGCCTTCTACAAATGTGTGCTATTGTCTCAATCAACAGTTGATCTCTTTCAATTAATCATATAAAGTGCATAATATTGCATAACTCATTAGACCAATGCAAAGTGGGTGACCTCTATATCCATCAGGTAATTTAAAGTGAGATTATAAGTGCATAAAGTGATGATTTTTGCATGAAAAGTCTTTTTTAAAAGTGCTGTGGTGCTCCGTGCTTCAATGGTGTCTGTGCAACCACCTGTTAAGGGGCTATGAATACTCCGCACTCACCAGATACATTGGACTCCTCTGCCATATAGTACAATTAGTATACTGTGCTTTTAGGTCTATTGGGAGGACCTATCCCACTGGTGTTGATTGCCTCCAGTTATGACTCCAACGCTTCAGGACCAGAATGTGAAGGTATGCGGTATATAGAGAAAAAAACTCATAGTGTAAGATCCTCTAATGATTTATACCCAACTGAACGGCACATTTATTGCTATCGGCTTGTGGTGATCGTGTAAGTTATTCAGCTTGACGCGTTGGCTGTTTTTGATGACTTTGCATTTAGATGACGAAACGCATCAAGTTGAATCCCTTACACATCACTACCGGCTCAGACAGTGGAACGCGTGCAGCAACACAAGCAATAGCAACATATGTTACGTCCAGTTGGGTATCTATTACATTTAAAAAGGATTTTAATATGCAAGATGCCAATGTTCAATAAATCATTTGAAGATCTTCCACTATGAGGAGTTTTTTCTCTATAGACCGCATACCTGCACATTCTGGTCCTGGAGCGTTGGAGGCAATCAACACCAGTGGGGGCAACCAAAGGACACCGTAGTGGGATAGGCCCCCCCCCTAAGAGACCGAAGAGCACAGTAGATTCCTTTTACTATAAGGTAGAGGAGTCCAATGTATCTGGTGAGTGCGGAGTATTCATAGCCCCTTAAGAGGTGGATGCACAGACACCATCGGAGCACCACAGCACTTTTAAAAAATACTCTTCTTGCACAAATTTTTACTTTATGGACTTATAATGTCACTTTAAATTACCTGATGGATATAGATGTCACCCACTTTGCATTGGACTAATGAGTTGCACAATATTATGCACTTTATATGATTCATTTTAAGATATCAATTGTTGATTGAGACAATAGAACGTATTGGTATAAGGTACTGTTACGATCCAGATATAGACACTGATGAATTAGAAATAGTCATATAGCACTATATAAAAGATGGAGCAAGCGCTGTTTAGCAAACCTACAGAACCGATCTTGTTTGTAACCTGGGGGCTGCCTTGTAAGCTGGAAATAAGGGACCTGTCAGATTTCCTTGTTTTGTTTTAGTGTGTGAAACACAAGGCCTAAATCGGTGGAGGCCCGTCTATTAGGGGCGCACTGCGCCGCCCCACCCCATCCATGCGTCGGGCCCCCTGATCTACATTCAGGGTGCCCGACCATGGATTCCAATGGGGGGGGGGGGGTTTGAAGCACGTGGCTCTAATAGGCTTCAAAAAAGGGCACTGCGCTCCCCCTGTGTTGTGTGACAATAGCGAATGAATATTCGCTATTGCCACACTGATCCTCCTCCCGGCTAATCAGAAAGCAGGTCTTGAAACCTGTCACCCGATTGACAGAGGAGGGAGGAGACGCACGGCGGAAGCCACCATGATGCAGAAGAGGACACAGAAGCTGCTGTGGAGCACCGCCGTCCGCAACCTAAGGGGTAAGTGCCGATCGACCCCAAAAAATAAGTACCGACCCAAAAAACAGGCCTAAATAGTGGCCTACCTATATTTAACCTACAAAGTGCCTTAAACCTTAGTGGTGTCATTAATTCCCTGTGAATATATTGGCCCGGATTCACGTAGAGCGGCGCATCTTTAGACCGGCGTAGCGCATCTCATATGCGCTACGCCGACGTAAATCAGTGAGGCAAGAACAGTATTCACAAAGCACTCGCTCCCAAACTTGCGCCGGCGTAACATAAATTGGCCGGCGTAAGCCCGCCTAATTCAAAGTAGGAAGGTAGTGGGCGTGATCTATTATAATGAAGCGTGACTCCATGTAAATGAAGGGCCGAATGAACGGCGCATGCGCTCGCATGCTCAGAATCACATTGCATATACTCCCTAAGATACGACGACTCAATGCCTACGACGTGAACGTAACCTACGCCCAGCCCCATTCACGTACGACTTGCGTAAACAACGTAAAGTACGACGGCTGTTCCCTGGTCCATACCCGAACATGACTTACACCTGCTTTAGGTGGAATAACTTTACGCCGGACGTACGCCTTACGTAAACGGCGTAGATTACAGCGACGGGCGCAAGTACGTTGGTGAATCGGTGTATCTCGGTCATTTGCATATTCGACGTGTAAATCAATGGAAGCGCCTCTTGCGGCCAGCGTAAATATGCGCCCAGGCTCCGACTGCGTAGGAGACTTGCGTCGGTGGGATGGAGCCAAAATTCAGGCGTATCTTATTTCAAGAATCGGGCACATAGATACGACGGCGCATCAGTGCACTTACGCGGCGTATCAGAAGATACGTCGGTGTAAGTGCTTTCTGAATCCGGGCCATTGTCTTTAGTAATGACAACTTTATTCAGGAATAGCGGTAAGTAAATTGATCATTCCAACTACTCATGTATAATTCATATTTTTTTCCAAACGAGTGTGCTAATAATTTAACATGGGGTTCTTTTTCTTTTTCTTTTTTTTCTTTTTTTTTGTCTCCACAGCTTTGTCAGACCCCAGCAGCCGCCTATCCACATCCCCTCCCCCTCCTGCTGTGGTTGTGCCTCTTCTAGAAATGGGATTCTCCATCAGTCAGATCAAAAAAGCCATGGAAGCCACTGGTAATTGTTTTTTCTGCATTGAAACTCTTACTCACCACAGACCACACTTTGCCTGCAAGATCTAATTAGCAAACCATTGCAAGGGCCCACAGAGGTTACTTTTAAAATGTTTGTGTTCTAGCATACTTGAAGGTTATCAGTATATCAATATTACTGTTAAAAACATAAGGGACATAACATTTTCTAAATGTGATCAGATATTTTTCAGACAGACATATATATTTACAATATTGAACCCTGTTCTTAGTTAAATTGTTGGTTGCTGGCTCTGCTTGGTAATGCAGGTTTTTGGTTGTAATTTTTTGTGTTCATTGCACATGGTCACTTTCTAGGTGCAAGAGAGGCCGACCCGCAGAACATCACTGTACTGGCCATGTGGATGATAGAACATCCAGATGATGAAGAGAGATATTCAGGGAGGCCCAATGAGCAGTGCCAAGGAGATGCGGTTTCGGGAGCTGGGGGTAAATCCAACGATGTGGTTTTCACAGGAGACATTTCCTCCACTGACAACCCAGAGCTGGAAGAGTGCTTTTGTGAGAGGTATGTACAAGATATTTAATGAGCCAAGGCACAGAAAGTCTCTGGTTCATAAACAAATCTGCTCTGTTTAATGTTTTCTGAATAAAGAAAAATACTTAGGGCTCTTTCACACGGGCGGCCCGCTCCGATCCGCCAAAGTGTGACGGAGGAAAAACCTACTTTTCCATCAGTCTATCGGATCGGGTGAACACGGACAGATGGTCCGTGTTCATCCGATCTCCCCATAGGGGAGAGCGGAGAAAAGACAGGGCGGTCCCTGCACAGTGTGCGTGGACCGCCCTGTCATCCGCCAGCTCAGCGGGGATCAACGGAGCGATCCCCACTGAGCAAGCGGAGGTTCATGGGCGGATCATTACTGATCCGCCCCGTGTGAAAGGGGCCTTATGGTACACTACTATTATGTTTACTAGCTTGACCATAGGTGTAGCTAAAGACTTGAAGGCACAAATGCATGTTTTGGACTTTCTGCACTTTACTGCCACTCTGCAGTGTTTAAAGGGGAGGTTCACCCTAAAAACGACTTTCTAGTATTACAATGGCCCCCCACATTACAATACAATTATGCCTATTATGTTTTTTTTTTTATGCTGTACATACCTTGGTACAGCTAATTCACCGGTGGCTTCCGGGTTGTGAGTCCCGCGGGAGTGGGCGTTCCTAACGTGCTGGTGATTGATGTGATGACCAAAAACGAGCTCCCCCGTCGCGTAAGCTGCGTCACGATTGCCGAAAGGAGCCGAACGGCGGTGCGCAGTATAGCGCCGACTCGCTGTTCGGCTCCTTTCGCCAATTGTGACGCAGCTTACGCTACCCGGAAGCCACGGGTGAATTAGCTGTACCAAGGTATGTACAGCATAAAAAAAACATAATAGGCATAATTGTATTGTAATGTGGGGGGCCATTGTAATACTAGAAAGTCGTTTTTAGGGTGAACCTCCCCTTTAAGTACCTACAGCAGTTAAAACAATAGTTCTCTGCACTCGGTTGTGTGGTATGTCTAATGCATGCGCTTTTCATGTCAGTGCATTCTGCAGAGTTGTTGGTTTAGCCGCTTCCCGACTGCCGCACGCACATATACGTCGACACAATGGCACTCCTGGGCAGGACGTGTATATATACACGTCCCCTTTTTAAGGAAGGTGTGCCCGCCACAAGCTCCGTTAAACCGACCGCGGGTCCCGCTAACTCGATCTCCGCGGGGATATCCGCGATCGTCTCACGGAGAGATAGAGCGGGGAGATGCGAATGTAAACAAGCATCTCCTCGCTCTGCCTAGTGACAATGACACTGATCTCCGCTCCGTGTAATCAGAGCGGAGATCCGTGTCATGTCACACACAGCCCATCCCCCCTACAGTAAAAAACACTCACTAGGGCACACTTAACCCATACAGCGCCACCTAGTGGTTAAACCCTTCACTGCCAGTGTAATTTTCACAGTAATCGGTGCATTTTTAGAGCACTGATCGCTGTAAAAATTACAATGGTCCCAAAAATGTGTCAAAAGTGTCCGATGTGTCCGCCATAATGTCGCAGTCACAATAAAAATCGCTGATCGCCACCATTAGGCTTCATTTCCATGGACGTTTTTACAGCCACTTTTTTTAGTATTTTTTCTTTTTTGAGCTGGAGCTCAAAAACGCAGCGGTAGCGTTTTTGAGCGTTTTTGGGCGTTTTTTAATGTCTGGCGTTTTTACAGCTCTAAGGCTGGAGCTTCAGAACGCACTGGTCCTGTTTTTTTTGCAGCTTAAAAACGGCTCAGCCATCTACAGCTCAAAACGTCATGGTGGGCATGAGACCATAGACCGGGGATATGCAATTAGCGGACCTCCAGCTGTTGCAGAACTACAAATCCCATGAGGCATAGCAAGGCTCTGACAGCCACGAGCATGACACCCAGAGGCAGAGGCATGATGGGATTTGTAGTTTTGCAACATCTGGAGGTCCGCTAATTGCATATCCCTGCCATAGACTAACATGGATAGCCGTTTTTAAGCTGCAAAAAACGCTCAGAAAAGTGGCTGTAAAAACTTCCATGGAAATGAAGCCTTACTAGTAAAAAAAAAAAAGATTAATAAAAATGCCATAAAACTATCCCCTATTTTGTAGACGCTACAACTTTTGCGCTAACCAATCAAACCAATCGCTTATTGCGATTTTTTTTTTTTTTTTACCAAAAATATGTAGAATACATATCGGCCTAAACTGAGAAAAAAACAGTTTTTTTTTATATTTTGTGGGGATATTTATTATAGCAAAAAGTAAAAAATATAGAATTATTTTTTTTCAAAATTGTCGCTCTATTTGAGTTTATAGCGCAAAAAATAAAAACTGTAGAGGTGATCAAATACCACCAAAAGAAAGCTCTATTTGTGGGGGGAAAAAGGCATCGATTTTGTTTGGGAGCCACGTCGCATGGCCGCGCAATTGTCAGTTAAAGCAGCGCAGTGCCGAATCGCAAAAAGACTTTCGGTCTTTAAGCTGACAAATGGTCCGGGGCTTAAGTGGTTAAAGAGAACATGTAAAGATAGGAATATGGAAGATGCTGTTGCTAATGTGTTGTATGGAAGGTACAAGCACTGGGGCCTGGTTTTGGTGGTACTACCCAGTGAGTCACTGACCTGAGTGAGTGAGTGAGTAACTTGTATAGCGCTGACAAATGCGAACTGAATCGCCTCAAGGCGCTTGTATCCAGAGTCGTGCTGATCCTTCTGACCTGGAACAAGTATGCAAGATAGGAGCTTAGAATTTCCAGACTACATTATTTGAATGCTTGTTTGTCTTTGACCCAGTAGGTAGTAAAACCAGATCAAGATGACAGCCCTAGAAAGTACATATGGAAAACAAGTCAGCATTGTCCCTTCCTATACATCTGTGCTCAAAGATTCATTTTAACCACTATAGATGGTCTACTCCTTCTATGAAGGAATTAAGGGGGTTATTTACTAAAGGCAAATACACTTTGCACTACAAGTGCTATGTGCACGAAGTTGCACTGAAATTGCACTTGGAAGTGCAGTCGTTGTAGATCAGAGGGGGACATTCAAGGAAAATAAACAGCATTTTAGCTTGCACATGATTGGATAATAAAATCAGCAGAGCTCCTCCTCATTTCAGATCTACCCCCTTGAGATTTACAGCGACTGCATTTCAAAGTGCAATTTCCAGTGCACTTTGCACTTGTAGTGCAAAGTGGATTTGCCTTTAGTAAATCACCCCCAAAGTAATGTGTTGTCACAGCTGTAAATGCAACCTCTACCCAATTTATCAGATTGGGTCAGTGCAGGGTATAATCTGCTATAGATTCTTGGCACAGATGGAAAGGAGCCCCAACTTGTGCGGTGAAATAGAAATAATTGCACAAGTACTGCATATATGCACAGGCGTTGCATGTCTACAACTACATCATGTTGCTTGCTTTAACTCATTGGAAACCATTTGTACATGGCAATTTTACTAGTAAAAAATTTCCAAAACAAGTTCCCTTTGTTTATTATTCAACATGTGAAGTCAGATCTTTAGATATAATATGAATAGTTCAAGCATTTTTTATATAATTTCCTTCAATTTGCAGCCCAGACGGCCTGGAACAGTCAGAAAATGCAGGAGCCAGCAGTGGAAATCAGACTAGAGGGAGGTCTACAGTTACTAAAAGACAGAAGTTTGATCTGGCAGCAAGGACACTGTTGGCAAGGGCAGGTAAGTTAATGTTCATTGGACCTATTGGCTATTATTTATTTATATGAGGCATTTATATAGCACTGACAATGTATGCAGCGCTTTACATATACAGTAAGCATTCACATCAGTCCCTGCACTCAAGGAGCTTACAATCCAAGGTCCTTAATTCACATTTGTATACATACTAGGGCCAATTTAGACAGGAAGCAATTAACCAACAAGCGTGTGGGAGGAAATCCACTCGGGCACAGGGAGAACATGCAGACTAAAGGCAGGTAGTGTTGTGGTTTGGATACTGGCAGGCAGAAGTGCTGACCACTAAGCCAGTGTGCTATATGCCTTACCAGTAAGAGGGTGAACCGAATAACTTTTAGATTGTAAGCTCTAACGATAAGGGCCCTCTGATTCCTCCTGTATTGAATTGTATTGTAACTGTAGTGTCTGCCCTCATGTTGTAAAGCACTGTGCAAACTATTGGCACTATATAAATCCAGTAATGCCGCGTACACACGATTGGAAATTCCGACAAGAAAACCATGGATTTTTTCTGACGGAATGTTGGCTCAAACTTGTGTTGCATACATACGGTCACACAAATCTTGTCAGAAATTCCGACCATCAAGAACGCGGTTAATGAAGTTCAATAGGCAGTTCGGCTCTTTTGCTTGATTTTGAGCATGCATGTTTTTTTGTGCGTCGAATTGCATACAGACGAGCGTATTTTCCGATGGGAACTTTTTCTGTCGGAAAAATAGAGAACCAGCTCTCAATCTTTTGTTGGCGGAAATTCCGACAGCAAAAGTCTGATGGAGCATACACACGGTCGGAATTTCCGTCCAAAAGCTCACATCAGACTTTTCTTGTCGGAATTTCCGATCGTGTTTTTTTTTTTTTTTTTTTTTTTTAGATTCTTCCCATTGCTGTCAATGGGCGAACGCCAATGTCGCCTGAAAAAAGGGGTCCGGGACTTTTTTCCAGGCGACAGGCATTCGGCGTCTATGAGATGTGAACCATCTCCATAGACAGCATTGGGAATTCTCCCCTCTAGCAGCAGAAGCGTCCGGCGTCGGGCGTTTTGTCGCATAGATGTGAATGGAGCCTAAGTGATTGTAAAGGCAGAAGTTTTTTTTTTTTTATCTGAATGCATTCTATGTAATTAGATAAAAAGCCTTCTGTGTGCATCAGCCCCCTAATACTTACCTGAGCCCAATCTAGATCCAGCGATTTTGTAGGAGTGTTTTTGCTACCCGGTATTCCCCTCCTCATTGGCTGTGACAGCAGTGTGGCGCCATTGGCTCCCGCTGCTGTCAATCAAAGTCAGTCAGCGAGAGAGAGAAAGGGGGCCTGGACCATGGCTGCATGTCTGAATGGCCACGGGGAGCTCGGCTTGGGTGCCCCCATAGCAAGCTGGTTGCTGTGGGGGCACTCAACAGGAGGGAGGCTGCAGGAGCACCGAAGAAAGATCCGAAAAGAGGAGGATCCGGGCTGCTCTGTGTCTAAACCTAATCAATGTTATTGTGATTTGAAAATAGGGCAGCCATTGCCATATGATGTGGTTGGAGAGGATCAAGGTTTATAAACTTTACTATAGTAATTCCTAGGGGTGCACCGAAATGGAAATTTTGGAACCGAAACGAAACCGAAATAAAAAAAAAATTCAGTCCGAAACCGAAAATTACTTTTCTTTTTTTTCCCCCCTATTTCAATTTTTTTTTTAAATAATTGTATAAATTGCATAAATTAATGGTGTTATATAAGTACCTGTAATCAATCTGACCGAGACAAACACCACAAACCCCTTTAATCTGTGATACTTGTGTGAGAATATGCGTGGACCTGGAGTAAATACTGCCACTCCTGTTGACAAGCAGTGGGAGTATTAGTTCATTCAGATCACAATGATCTTAGATGTCTGTGTGTACTGCAGGAGATGGGGAGATGTGTGGTGTGTATACACATAGTATATAGATGGGGAGATGTGTGGTGTGTATACACATAGTATATAATATACTATGTGTATACACACCACACATCTCCCCATCTATATACACCTCATCTATATACTGTATATAGATGAGGTGTATATAGATGGGGAGATGTATACACATAGTATATAGATGAGGTGTATATAGATGGGGAGATGTGAGATATAGTCTCTCTCCGGTGCAGTGTGTAGTCCCCAGTCACTAGTTGCAGCTCAGTAGTAGCAGGCAGTGCTCAGTAGGAGGATGGTGTGAGGCTCCTCTCTCTCTTTCTCTTCTCTGCTCTGCTCTCCTCCTCTGTCTCTCTCCTCTCCTCTCCTCTCTGTCTGTCTCCCCGTCTCTCTCCCGGGTCTCAGTGCCGGATGGTGTGCAGGATTCCCCGGGCAGGGGATGCGATCTGCCCGGGTTTAGTGGCTCAGCGGTCGCCGCGATGATCCGGATCTTCCCCGACTTCAGTGTGCGGGTGACGGCAGCTACAGGGGCTGGCGGGGCTCCTCCCGAGCCCGGGGCGGCCAAGAGCGGGGGAGCCACCCGCACAATGTGCCCGGGGTCAGCTCGTACCAGCAGCGGTGAGTGCGGACTGTGTATGCCATCCATCCCTCCATACTTCTTCTATGGGCTCCCCCCCACCACCAGTGACTGGCTGCGACGTCACGACGCCGACGCTGGCAGTGGCAGAGCAGGGGAAACAGGAAATGAGCCGTACGGACGGTAATTAAGTCCGGCTCTGAGGTGGTTTTATATCGGCGATTATTTCTGTTTCGGCATGACCCCAAAATCACGATTTTCGGCCGATATGTATCGGCACCGATATATCGGTGCACCCCTAGTAATTCCAATTAATGGAGGTGGGTGGATAAAGTATAGTTTCCAGTTCTGCATATGATATCTTTCTGAGACTTTTATAATCCTAAACTCCAACTTCCTCCTTCTTTTTTCTGGTCAGCGGGTTTGTACCGGACTGTCCAAGCTCATCGCAACCAAGGTCGAAGAGATGGTGTGTCCCTGCAGCAGGAGCCTGGAGCCTTGTATGACCTAAATCTGGATGAGGAGCTTGAGATCGACCTTGATGATGAAGCCATGGAGGCAATGTTCGGACAAGAGTTAGCCAGCGATAATGATATTCTGGGAATGTGGATCCCAGAGGTACTGGACTGGCCAACATGGGTGTGTGACAGCAGCTGGAGCTGCTTCCATCTCTGCTCTAATCCCTCACCCCTTGCTTTACTCCCCAGCATGAGATGAAGAGCATCGATGCATGCAGCTTCCAGCTAGAGGATTTGAATGCCATTTATCAGCCTGATCTATATTAGTACAGTAAAACCTTGGATTGTGAGCATAATTCGTTCCGGAAACATGCTTGTAATCCAAAGCACTTGTATATCAAAGCAAATTTCCCCATAAGAAATAATGGAAACTTAGGTGATTTATTTCACAACCATTCATTCATAGGTCTTTCAGTTTATAGTCCATATAAAAATATTATAGCAATGTAACCATAAAATGTCCATCCACAAATGGAAGCCTCCACAAGGGGATTAGAAGCAAAATTCAGCAGGAGCTACAGAGTATAAAAGAGAAGAGAGGAGCCTCTAAGTGTAGCAATAGGGTTACATTTAATGAAGGTACAACATTTAGCAACTCACATGGTTGATGAATAAAACTGGCACATCTAAGTATGCAGGCATCCGGCGTAAAGCTGTCCACATAGACCGTCATCCTCACCGCCGGCTCTCACTGCTGTCAGTCTGCAATTGTGACTGGGAAGACTATCCTGAAAGCAAGGCTTGAAGCTCTCGTGGAGCGCAGCATTCAAGGGATGGCGTCGATGGAGGTGCGGAGGATGGTCTATGTGGACAGCTTTACACTGGATTCCTGCATACTTGGATGTGCCTCTTTTATGCGCTTCAGCCCCGGACCATTTTGCTGGTCAAAGACCAGGCCACGTTTTGCGATTCGGCACTGCAACGCTTTAACTGATGGTCATGCAACATGGCTCCCAAACAAAATTAACATCCTTTTTTCCCACAAATAGAGCTTTCTTTTGGTGGTATTTGATCACCTCTGTGGTTTTTATTTTTCGCGCTATAAGGCTCCATTCACACCTAGGCGTTTTTACGCCCGACGCTATTGCAGCCTGAAATACGCTGGAGGGGTGATTTAACATTGTCGGCTATGGAGATGGTTCACATCTCCACGCCGAAACGCTGTACGCCTGAAGCTCAAAACAAGTCCCGGACCCTTTTTTTCAGGTGGCTTCGCCGTTCGGCATAGCCGATAATGTTTAATCACCCCTCCGGCTTATTTTAGGCTAAAAAACGCCGCGTTTTGTCGCGGCAAATCACGGTACAATACGCCGCGTTCAGGTGTGAATTCAGCCTAAACCAAAATAGAGCGACAATTTTGAAAAAAATAATTCAATATTTACTTTTTTTTTGTTTTTTATTATGACTGCGTCTTTATGCCAGACACTTTTGACACATTTTTGGGACCACTGTCATTTTTACAGCGATCAGCGCTATAAAAATGCACTGATTTCTGTAAAAATTACACTGGCAGTGAAGGGGTTAATATATAGGTGGCGTTGCAGGTGTTACGTCAGTACTAGGGAGTGATTCTTACTGTTGGGGAGCGTGGCTACACATAACACGTCACTGATGACCGATCACGGGGAACAGCCATCGGTGACAGTGTCACTAGGCAGAATAAGGGAATGTCCTGTTTACAAAGGCATCCCCCTGTTCTGCCTTGGCTAACCGCAATCACGGGCCGCCCGGGAACATGGAGTTCCCGGGACCCGCTAGCATGCTCACGAAGCACGCGGCGTGCCTGCTGGGCCACAAATTTAAAGGGACGTACAGGTACGCCCATTTGCCTGCCCGTGCCATTGTGTCGACGTACATCTGCGTGCGGCGGTCGGCAAGTGGTTAATTATCAACCATGTGAGTTGCCAAATGTTGTACCTTCATTAAATGTAACCATATTGCTACTCTTAGAGGCGCCTCTCTTCTCTTTTATACTCTGTTGTGACATGACACTACTTGTATATCAAGACATCGCTTGTAAATCAAGTCAAAATGTATTAAAAAATGTTGCTTGTCTTGCAAAACGCTCTCAAACCAAGGTTTTACTGTACAAGCAATAATGCGCATACTAATATTTATGGGCTTTAGTAATAAACAACGACCTAAAAGCTAAAATACTATGTACTATATATGCATAGTAAACAGCATTTCTTCTACTCTCAGCATGCCAGTTGACATAACCCTTTTCTTGTATGTATTGTGTATGTCATGCAAAATGCTGCTTAATGTCAGACCTAGTAATGTGCATGTTCTGCTGAACTATTCCCAACCTTATGTCTTGAGCTGTGCTTTTCACGCTCACAATTTAAATTGTTTTTCCTTTACAGCATGTATGTGAAACGGATGAACGAGAGGAGGTAGTTATCTGTGAGCTATGTGAGGCAAGTGTGCTCAGTTTTAATCAACACATGAAGAGGTACCACCCAGGCTGTGGACTTAGTGCCAACCGCCAGGGGTACCGCAGCAATGGCTCCTATGTTGATGGCTGGTTCGGTGGGGAGTGTGGCAGCGGGAATCCCTATTACCTGTTATGTGGCAGCTGCCGGGAGAAGTACCTAGGCCTGAAGAGCAAGCGCAAGGCAACTGCTTCAGAAAAGTGAGTATCTAAACTGCAGATTTCCCTTACATATTGTGCACTGTACTGTCCTTAAAGGGGATCTTTAATCATTTGTTACACCTGATACAAATCGGTAGGTCTCATGTCACCATAACCAAATCACATTATAATTTTGAGTAAAAAAGTTCCTCTGTTTTTGGTCATAAATTTGTGGGGGGGGGGGGGGGGGGGGGGACTCTTGTTCCCAGGCCAGGCAGCTTAGATTTTGATTTCTAGGTACCAATCAATACTACAATAATTACAAGATTTACATTAAACGGATCGCTTTCACTTGCAATAAAAAAAATTAATAGACTCTAGTTCCTCCTTAAAAAAAAAAAAAAAAAAAAGAACATTGAATTAGGGAGTTAAGAAGTAATAGTGGATACCTCCCGTGCAAACTGTTTTTAGTAGTAGTAATAGGAATAACCGCTGTCTTTTAGGGTCATATCACACTAGCAATACTGTGGCTGGCAAATTCTGCAGTGTTTCTACCAGCAAGGAGAGACGCCATAGGAACAGTTCAGTGCTCTCCTTAGCATTTTTTTTTCCTGAAGAGTTGCTTCTGGTGATGGGATGACTAATGTAACATGGCCCTAATTCCTGAGTTGGTGGTATTTACTGTTGCCTGGTCCTTTTTAGATCCATATGTAATAGCATAGTTTTTTGAAGATTGATGAGACTTAAAGGCTACGTTCACATTTAAGGAACATGTTAGATTTTCACCTGTATTTAGGGCGTAACATGTTCCTAAGCTCCCCCATGACGGCTTGCATGTGTTCCTCTCCCCGTCACAGGGATCTATGAATAAATAAACTGCAAATCCCATCTGTCACCGCTGCAGATAGACTTGTAGTTATTAGTGGACCACTAATGCAGTAATCGGTGTGCTCATAGTCCATTGACACTTCTCCAGCTAAGTTACTGAATGTCTGTACAGAAGTGTGGAGCAGAAAGTTGAAGGAAGTGAATGCACGAGTGATCGATCATGGGGGCAATGCTTTGCAGGCTCCAACGGAAAAAAATATAAATGCACGTTTTTTTTTCCCCCCCCTGCAAAAAGGTGTATATTTATTATTTTTCCTAAAGGTGAACTTCGCCTTTTAAAGTAGAATTCCATGTTAAGATGGCCCAAACAAACAATTTCCCTGAAATTAACTATGTGGCCACTCTGTGGGCTGTAATAGCATTAGCTACTTACAGTAAGTGGCTCTGTGTTCCAATAGCAGTATGGGTGATATATGCTTTAATACTTGTAGTATAGTATGTTACCAGACTGCAGACTTTGTTAATCCAGATTTCACTCCCAGAGATATAGCCACCACGGAATCTTCAGTGTCCAATACTTCTGCTGTTATATGCGTGTTTCCCACAGATACATGACTGTTCAATGCAGATGCTTATCAGCCCCACTCTTAACTCCAGGAACCATAGGCTACCAGCCACGGAGACAAACCATGGCTCATACAAAGTTGCGTGCCAAAGATGTTGAAGTTTGTGGCACACAACAAAACCTCCTGCACTCTGGTGTTTCGCCAAACCGGGTACAGCAGTATAGTCTAACGGCAAAGTCTGAAGTCTTGCAGCCCTCCACAGAACAAGGGTGTTCATAAGGCTAAAACAAAAACAAAAGAAAGGAGGGCGCACCGACCTTGTGCATTACCACTTAAAAATTTTAATTAAAAACAGAATAAAAAGCAATGGTCCTACTCACAAGGGAATTATAAGTAAGCGCTTTTCAGACAGCTGGACTGGACCTCACGCCCCCTGCCAGTAGAACTTCAGACATCTAAACGGCTGACGCGTTTCTGGGGTGTACCCCCTTCTTCAAAGCCTAGATGGTCCGTGATACCTCTCTCCTGCTGCATGTCCTCCTTAATATAGGTATATGTGTATGCATGCACATGTGCAAGGGTGGCCCCCAACGCTAATGGCCACTGATTGGCAGGCCCCATCCCTTTCCTCGGAACCCCACCCATCCAGACTGCCACCCCAAAAAGGCGTGCACAAGTGCGGCACAGAGAGGCACATTGTGTCAAGGTGATCCCCCGCACCGCTGCAGACCCAAAAGCCTCCCTGCTCCATGTTTGACAACAGGGGTCACCAGGAAAAAGATAAAAAAAAAAAGAGTGAGCATGATCTAAAAAACGGGGCAGTGCCCAGATGGTCAGATAGGAGTCCTTACATGCTTCCCCTTGTGTTGCAGGACAGGGGCCATGGTGGGGCCGTTTGCTGCCATCTTCTCAATAGCCTGAGTGTTCCTGGTCAGCGCGTGTGTGCACTGGAACTCGCGCCATCATACAACCAGGAAGTGCGGGGACCCCTTGCGTTCCACCCCGCACTTCCGGTACCGCCCGCACTTCCGGTACCGCCCGCACTTCCGGTACCGCCCGCACTTCCGGTTCCGCCAAACAAAAAAAAAAAGTTTGTGGTACCCCATAGACATTTCAGTTAATCAAAGTCCTATTCTGTTACCACTGACAACATGCCAGCACAGGAATGCTAAATCTCAATTTGCTTTCTCCCTGGCATTCTTCCCTTAGTGCCCAAGTAAGCTCAATCACTGCTCCCTCTTTAGCGATTTTGATTCTGTGGCAGTTTAGTCCTTGAGGAATCAATTTTTATAAGGAAAAGTAGCTGTTGCATTTTGGTGATTTAGATGGCAGTGTGACATGGTCCAGTTATCACAGGATTGGAAGGCATTCTTCTGATGTATATAGGAGACAATTTAACCCTATCGTAGTGGATACATTTCCTACTAGGTATTTGGAAATAAACTTTTTAGCAACTTTTCTTTGTGCTTTTACACACTACATGTTTAGATGTACATTGGATTTTCACAGTCTGTGTCTTATCTTATCTGAGTACATTTGGTTTATACTCTTCTATGAAATATCACAGCAGAAGTGTAGTAGGCTAAGGTTTTTGATGAAAATACTTTATGCTTCAGGTACAAAGGACATGCCCCCGATTTGATTGGCAAGCAAGACAGCGTGTATGAAGGTAAATACAAATTTGATTTGCATAAATTGTAAGCATCGGTAACTTGTCTTAGCCCTGGTTCATATTGCAGCAATTAGGCATGCGATTTGACATGTCAAATCGGCGGCTAGTGCCGGCAATGGCACCGTTAGAATCGGTGCGACTCCGCACTTGCAGCGCTGCACCGATTCCCAAAAGTAGTTTCTGTACTACTTTTGGCGACTATGGGTGCAATTTCTTTAGACATCTGTGCAGAAACCCGCACAGATGTCTCATGTCTCTGAAATCGCCCCCGAAGTCGGGACTGACATGCGGGAAAGAAAATGTTTTATACTTATACTCTGTCTCTGTGTGTGCAGTGTGCCCCTGTGTGTGATTTTGTGCGATCACGTGACCGGCTGGCTCCCTCCAGCTGCAGCGGGCGGGATCGAGATTCCCCTGCTGACTTCAGTCAGGAAGAGAGCCAGTCGGTCACATGAAATAAGGTGTACTACACACATAGGGGCACACTGCATTAAGAGACAGCGCTGATAGTATATAAATGTACATGGTATTCCAGCAGCGCGGGCAAGGAGGTGGTTGGCACTGTCACTAGCTGACAGGCAGAGAGGAGAGGGGAGGACAGGAGAGCTGTGGATGACAGAGGCACGTAAACTCACTGTGGTGTCGGGGCTCAGCAGCCATGATTAACCGTGGTCAGTTTACAGAGGGAAGGGTGAAAACTGGTAGGAACAGCCAGGTATTTTAGGTGATACAGGGGGCTAAATTACACCAAACACAGTACTGTGATGTTATTCATGCTTTAAAGGGACAGGATCAATTTTTTTAAAATTTTGTTTGTTGTTTTTTAGGTTGACAAACACTTTATTCACTTCTCGCCCAGGCTAATTCTTCCCTCGTCCATTTAAAAATCATAATTTTTTTGGTAGAAAATGACATAGAACCCCAAAACACTATATTTGTTTTTTTTAGCAGAGACCCTAGAGAATACATTGGCGGTCATTGCAACTTTTTATCTCACACAGTATTTACGCAACAATTTTTTAAAGAGCGTTTTTTTTGGAAAAGAAAACTGTTTTGTGCTTTAAAAAAAAACAGTAAAGTTCAATTTTTTTGCATAATGTGAAAGATTAAGTTATGCCGAGTAAATAGGTGCCGAACAAGTCACGCTTCAAAATTGCACATGCTCGTGGAATGGCGCCAAACTTCGGTACTTAAAAATCCTCATAGGCGAAGCTTTAAAATGTTATACTGGTTAAATCTTTTGAGTTACAGAGGAGGTCTAGGGCTAGAATTATTTTGCGGCGACACCTCGCATGTGTGGTTTGAACACAGTTTTCATATGTGGGCGGGACTTGCGTATGCGTTCGCTTATGCGTGCGGGGACAGGGGCACTTTAAAAAAAAAATGTTTTTCTTTATTTTTAATTTTACTTAAATTTTCTTTTTTTGACACTTTTTAAAAAAAAAAAAAAAAAAAATATTTTTTTTTAGCACTTTTATTCCTATTTCAAGGAATGCAAACATCCCTTGTAGTAGGAATATGACAGGACCTCCTTTACAGTGAGATGTGGGGTCAATAAGACCACACATCTCACCACTAGGCTGGGAAGCCTAAAATAATAATAAAAAAAAAGATCACCGCTTCCCAGCCGTTGCCGCGCCATTTTATTTTTAATGCAGAGGCCGGGCTTGACGTCAGAACATCTCGCCCGGACTCCGACGATCATAGAGACTCCATCTGGTCCGCCAGAGATCTCTATGATCAGCATACGGGGCCGGCAGATCCGTTCTCCGACTCACCGATCGCATCAGTAAATCTGTAGAAGCACCGGGGGGGTGAAACGTCTGCTTTCGCCGCCTATAAGAACGTTTAAGCAGTGGAACAGCCGCTATGATCATTCTTATGGTGTAGGGAATCGCCGGCTGAAAATGCCGATATCTGAATGATTCCTGTAGCTGCAGGCATCATTCAGATATAGCCCCACAAAGACCAGGATGTCATATGGCGGCCTCTGGGCGCAAAGTGGTTAAGATCTATGTTGAAAATAATAAAGTGATTATATACTTTTACTGATGATTGTAACCTGTCATTAATCTAAATACAGAAGACTGGGACATGTTGGATGTTGACGAGGATGAGAAACTCACTGGAGAGGAAGAGTTTGAACTACTAGCTGGACCCCTTGGCCTCAATGACCGTAGGATTGTACCTGAACCAGTACAGTTTCCAGACAGTGACCCACTGGGGGCTTCTGTAGCCATGGTAACGGCCACCAACAGCATGGAGGAAACACTAATGCAAATAGGTACCTTGGGATATGGGTTGAAATCACCTACTATTTTTCCAATGGGAAGCGGGCATAATTCTTGATGGGTGCTATCTGTGCTTTGGTGAAAAATTTAGTGTCCAAAAATATTTAGGTGCTGGTGTCCATCTTTTACTGTTGCCACTTATTAATTTCTCATTTCCCTTTCAGGCTGCCAAGGAGCTTTGGAGAAGAGCTCCTCAGGCCGGATAACACTAGGAGAGCAGGCAGCAGCTCTTGTAAACCCGCATGATCGTGTGATGGCATTACGAAGGGTAATAGCTGCTGCCCAGGTCCTGCTGGCACGTACCATGGTGATGCGTGCACTTTCACTGCTGTCTGTTAGGTGTGTTGTATTACTTTCCTGTGATATGTTGCTTGTGCTGATGAATAAATGAGGGTACATGTAAGATGGGTGACGTGGATGGGAATTATTTCTAGCAATGAGGGGAGAGGGGATTTCTGGAGACATTTTAGTATAGTAGGCCTCAAACGTTTCTGTGGTTTTCCATTGTGCAGGCACACATTACCAATGAACCAAAATGACATGAATAGTTCTGAGTTAATTTTTCAGTAACAGCATTTCAGTATTGCACTTCCCACAATAAGTTTCACCTGTGATGTCAGTCTGTATTAATAAATCATGTTTTCATTTCTCCTCCAGTGGTTCCAGTTGCAGTCTTGCTGCGGGTCTGGAGTCTCTTGGCCTAACTGACATCCGCACTTTGGTGCGCCTCATGTGCCTGGCTGCTGCAGGTAGAGCTGGCCTTTCCACCAGTCCATCAAACACTTTGACTAGTTCTGCTGATCGCTCTCGTGGTCTACACACCAAGACCAGCAAACCTATCTCTTGCCTAGCATACTTGAGTACAGCTGTTGGCTGCCTAGCATCCAGCACTCCTAGTGCAGCTCGACTACTTGTTCAACTTTGTACCCAGGTTAGTTATTTTCTGATTTACCTTTATCTCCTACTAAGTTTTGTGTTGACCTTTTATGTGTTTGTTCATCACTGGTCTCAAATTTTATTTGCACAAAGAAATGCTGAATTCAAAAGTCAGTAAGCTAGGATAATTGGGAACCCATGAGGATCTAAATATAGGAGCAGCTGTTGCTGATGGTTTTGAACTGCTTGATAACCAGCGACGTGCCAGTGCATTGCTGGGCTTCAAGTAGTTATACCAGGATGATGTCTGCAGCTTCAGGTTTTTTAGGGCATCACTTTGACTCTGAAGAAGAGGGTTCTCCCTCAAAACGCTTTAGCCAGTCCTAACACCACCTGACCTGAGAGTGACTGCACTCATCAGCATGCGCTGTGTTATGCCTCTATACTATATTTGTATGAGAGTACAAGCATTGTTTTTATTTGGAATAAAATTTATGTTAGTAATGCGCTAGGTTGGTGCACCCTTCTTTTGCTATTGTCTTACAGTTCTAAAGGATACCCATTGTCCCAAGGAGGGCAGCAAGGCCATTTGTGCATAAAGAAGCTATCTGTACTATGCATCCTCAGGCCCACTACTTGAGTGTGGGAGAATTGCTTTGAGCCCCAGGCATCATCCCAGTACCGTTTTTTTAGAGCCAACAGTTGGCTCTCTTGTAAAAGCAATCCTAGTGGCTAACTAGCTGCTTGATTGCTTTTACAAGCCGCAGGAGGAGTCATCCCCACCTGCCACCTTCTGTGGTTTCATTGGGCTGTAGGGTCCCACCAGAACATCCAGTCGACCAGATATCGATTCAGCCAACGGATCATAGAAATGAACAAAGACTGGAACTGCTTTGTTGGTCTCTATGATACAGGGAACTGGAAGAGATTGCCTTGCATCACTTTCGGTTTTAACCTGGATGTAAACGGCGCTATTTTTAAAAATGAGAAGCGTTTGATCACACTGATCCTGGTGTGATCAAATGCTTTTAAGGGCAGAGGAGGGATCTCTGGTCTATAAGACTCTCCGTAAAGAGTACTTGTCACAAGGGATGTTTGCATTCCTTATGACAGTAGTAAAAGTGATCAAAAATAAAAAAATTATGCGACGGTAAAAATAAAAACATTTTTTAGGTGCCCCCCATCCCTCCATGCTTTCACACAAAGGTGGACATAAGCGTCGGGGAACCACGCAAACTGATCGTCCCACACATGTGAGATTACACTGTGAACCTCAGATCATGGGTAGTCATTTTAGCATCAGACCTCCTGTGTAAATCTAAAGTGGTAGCCTCTAAGCTTTTAAAGGGGTTGCATATGGATAGAAAAATATACATTGTTTTGTTGCCATTGCACGGGCGTGTGCAATTTTAAAGCGTGACACGTTTGTTATCTATTGACTCGGCGTAACATCATTATTTATATTTTACCCCAAAATTAGGTTATGTATTGTGTTTTTTTTTTTTTTTGCATTTAAATATTAAAGTATTTTTTTCAAAATAATTGTATTGGCTGAATGTGCATCACACAGACATCGCATTTGATCTGCACAACAATGCGGTGCGACTCACATGCAATGTCTGTGTTTCGCACCAGTGTGAACCCAGCCCTAAAACCTAGAAGCTGATTGGTTACTATGCACAGCTGCACAATATTCTGTGTGCACCAGTTTTAGTAAATCTCCCCCATGGTTTCTTTAAGCAAGAACCATAGCCTAAAGCTGAGAACATAAGCTTCTTACCCAGAATCAGAAATTCTATTGATGTTTGCCTATGTGTTATTATACACCACCTATTTTTAAGTACTTTCCTATAAGGTTTTTAGCACAGTTTGGAAGACATTTCTGAAAGAAGCAATGCTTGTCCTTAAAGGAGTTGTAAAGACAGAAGGCGTTTTACATCTTCATAATTTTTTTTTTGCTCTGTTCTACAGAATTTGATATCCGCAGCAACTGGTGTGAATTTAACAACTGTGGATGACCCAGTGCAAAGGAAATTCTTGCCTAGTTTTTTGCGTGGCATTGCAGAAGAAAATAAACTTGTTACTTCACCCAACTTTGTAGTAACACAAGCACTGGTTGCACTTCTTGCAGACAAAGGGGCTAAACTGCGACCCAATTACGACAAAGCAGAAATGGAGAAGAGAGGTAAGAGAGGCTGTTAGATACTATAGCATGGTAAAAGACAAATCCACACATTTTTTTCCCTTGCATATAGATGTCTTTTAGATACATCAAATGTTGGTGGTCTTTACACGGTACTTAATTTATCTTTATTTCTCCTGTCCTACTTTAGGTCCTTTGGAACTGGCCAATGCTTTGGCTGCGTGTTGCCTTTCTTCCCGGCTGTCCTCTCAACACCGCCAATGGGCTGCGCAGCAGTTAGTACGTACACTTGCTGCTCATGATCGGGACAATCAGACTGCACCACAGACTCTTGCGGATATGGCTGGAGACTTGCGGAAATGTTCTTTCACCAAACTGGAGGCACATCAGAACAGGGTGAATTTTTATTTTCTTCATCGAGATCCGATACTAGATGCTGTTTCTCTGGGTGATTGATTGGGAAGTATCATGTAGATTTTATGATGCAACTTGACATTGTCATGGAAGAAATATGGGGGCTGCCGTTGCTGGTCTCCTTTTTTAAAATGCTTGTGGTTCTACTTCTCTGGGGCGCCATCATTTGACGTCCGCCCCTTTGCTCGTTCCCCGCGCGCGCTCCCGAGCGTGCAGCGGGGAACTGCTGTGCTGTCCGTGTCCCTTGGACACAGCCAATCGGAGTGGCCGTTTGCTTGGCGATCTGTGCGGCAAATGAGAGATGATCTCATATGTAAACATATGAGATCATCTCTCATTGCCGGCTCTCGCAGACAGCGGTGCTGTCAGGGAGAGAGGATACCGATCTGTGTCTCTTGTACATAGGGACACAGATCGGTCACCTCCCCCAGTCACCCCCCTTCCCCCACAGTTAGAACACTAATTAGGGTACACATTTAACCCCTTCCTCACCCCCTAGTGTTAACCCCTTCCCTGCCAGTCACATTTATACAGTAATTAGTGCATTTTTATAGCACTGATTGCAGTATAAATGTGAATGGTGCCAAAAATGTGTCAAAAGTGTCCGATGTGTCCGCCATAACGTCGCAGTCGCAATAAAAATCGCAGATCGCCGCCATTACTAGTAAAAAAAATAATAATAAAAAATAATTCTGTCCCTTATTTTGTAGGCGCTATAACTTTTGCGCAAACCAGTCGCTTATTGCGATTTTTTTTTTTTGTTTTTTTTTTTACTAAAAATATGTAGAACACGTATCGGCCTAGACTGAGGGGAAAAAAATGTTTTAAAAAAAAAAAAATTGAGCTATTTATTACAGCAACAAGTAATTTTTTATTTTTTTCAAAATTGTCGCTCTATTTTTGTTTATAGCGCAAAAAAATAAAAACCGCAGAGGTGATCAAATACCACCAAAAGGACGTCAATTTTGTTTGGGAGCCACGTCGCACGACCGCGCAATTGTCAGTTAAAGCGACGCAGTGCCGAATCGCAAAAAGTCCTCTGGGCAGGAAGGGGGTTTGTGTGCCCAGTAAGGAAGTGGTTAATTTACAGACTTGGAACAAGTTTGCTGTAAACAGATGTCAGAAAAGCTTCTGGGTTTCATATCTCTATACCTGTTCTAGGCCAGGGACTGATGGCATTGAAGTCTAAGCATTACCACTGCATCCGAGAAGCTGGCATTTTCAAAGGAGAGTGGAGTAACGGTGGTCTTTATTATTTTCTCATGAAAGTCTCTTTAAGGGTATTATGAAGTGTGTATATTTTTTTTTTTTCCTGATTGTAAGTGTAATCAGTCCCCATAGTAATCGGCTTTCGATAAGTCCTACTGGTGTCAATTTCCTAACATTACAATAATGCCTTTCAAAATACCTGTGTGGGAAGCGTCAGATGAAAATCGCCATTTGTTGCAATCTAGTTCCAAGGCAGTAATGCCTTTCACAGTGCAGCTGATTGGTTTCCATTTCAATGCTACAATGCTATTATACACCCTGGGAGTCCGATAATGGTGGCTTCCATCTGAATCTGCCAACAGATATTTTTGTGCTATAACAAACGCAGTTTACAGTATAATATTTATGTTTCCTTGAAAATGTAATGTAACTCCCGATTCATTTTGACTGCTTTTCTTGTTCCCTGTCTTTAGGTGATCACCTCTGTGTGGAGTAGTAAGAAATTGTTACTAGCCACTAGTAGTAGTGATGGGACTGTCAGAGTGTGGAATGTGTCTAGAAACCAGTATTCCCTCCAGCAGACATGCGTTTTCCAAAAATCGTGAGTAGCTTCTGCAATGTTTTTTATTCTGTTAAACGTATGAGAGATGTGTTTTTCAATTATAAAATATTACCAGGGTTGTATTTGTAACTAGTCTCACAAATGGGAACTTAGATTTAGGTTTTTGATTTTTCTTTTTTTATCCCAGAACACAATATTCAGCACCTGTTCAAGCAGTCACCAGATTACTAGATTGTATACTATTGCCATCTGCTGGATAAATACAGCCTGTGATGGCTCCTTCCCGAGTTACTGTAGGGACAGAGCAGCTGTTTGGACCAGCACCCTCTAGTGCAACAGGAGGGAGCACTGTCCTGTTCTGGGACATGTGCAGTATGGGCTCCCTCCTGTTGCAACTTCTGAGCTCATAGGCAACAGGAGAGTACACAGTGCTGGCTCCGACAGCTTCACTCCCTCACTAAAAATACCATGAGATCATGGAGCTCACAGGCTGCAGGGGATTTTAAGAAGCTTCTTTAAAATGCAGTTTTGGACTACGTCCTTTAAACTTAATGGAAGCCCTGGCTGAAAGGTAGGTTTAGCATGCTGTGCTGATATACCCATATGGGACAGCATAATGTGCTTTTTGGTAAAGCTGACACTTCACATGAGCTGCTGAAGGTGCATAAAAAAACTGAGGATTTAATATCACTGTAGGCGTGAGCGATAATGCAAAAAGACAGTTCGCAATAAGGCTCAATATAAACTTAAAGGAGAAGTACAGCCAAAGCTTGTTTGGCTGTACTTCTGGGAATTACAGGAGTGCAGTTCGTTCTGAACTTGTTCATTTTCAGCAGACAGCGGGCTGAAGCCCACTGTTGGCTGATGTGTCAGAGCCGGTCCAGGCTCGGGCAAGATTGCAACAATGGAGTCTGAATCCGCCCACATGCCTGGACCAGCACCTGGCTCAGCCTCTCAGTGAGCCACTGAGAGCCTAAGCCAGCTGCTCCTGCCCCCTCCACAGCCCAGCTCTCCAATGAGCGCGGGGGGGTCTAGAGCAGGGAGCTGCTTACTGAGCTGTGAGAACCGAGTGATCATTCGGTTCTCGGTGTTGGAGGCGCCGGGGGACAGATACAGCATCGAACCGATGCTACATCCACCTAGGTAAGTTGATTTCTAAAAGAACAAAACAAAAAACCCATACATCTTTTAGATGGTAACACAACTTTCAGTTGTATACTTTAATTGGAAATGAAAATGTTGCCCCTAGAGCCCTGGTGAACAACCTGTAGCCTGAGCACCACATGGAGCCCTTTCGTATATGAGGTGCGACCCTTGGACTTTAGCAGCCTGTAGTGGGAACATTGATTAGGGGTAATGGCATTGATCTCTGCTAGCCTCATGTTTCCACTTTCTTCTTTCTATTGTCTTCTGCAGCATGTCTTCAAGCCAAGCATGTAGCATGTACATAGTCTCTGACCATCATTTCCTCTTAGGTCTGCAGTCTGTTCATACGTGACACATATTGAAAATTATGTGTGGCCCTCTGGTGATATCAGGCCCCCTATAGCTCATAGGTTGATAAACGCAAAAATGTCTAGTTTCTAGGGCAGTGGTTAAGTTTAAACCTTTACTTCAACCATGGCAAATGGCATCTTTGTTACTGTGGGTAACATCTTGATTTTCTCAAAGCTTACAAGGTCAGAGTGAGTATACATTTACCATCAGTGATGTGGCAGGTGATAAAGTAGCAGGGGTTGGCAGATGAATGCAGGAGCATGTTAAAGCACATTGCTAGCAACATGCCATCCACGTTTGTTATGGTCTGCAGTTGTATCCAGCTTTAAAAAGCAATATATAGGAAAAATATAAACAGGATTTTTTTTCTCTTTACTAGAGAGGGAACTCCAGAGGAACCGGACCCATCCTTGTCTCCTGTGTGTTGGAGTGTTAGTGGGCGTTATCTGGCCGGAGCCCTGGAAAAGACGATCAACATCTGGCAAGTCAATGGTATCAATTTAGCCATCCATCTTCTATATATCCATCTTATATTTTGTGTCTGTTTATTAAACTGGGGGTTGATTCTGAAAGATGTTCTATGTTTTAGACTAGACATTTCCCTTTTTAATACTGTAAATATAATATAATGTGTAACCCTTTTTTATCAGGTGGAAAAGGACTTGTGGACAGTCAGCCTCACTGGGTCTCCTGCATAGTGTGGCCTGAGCAGAGTCCTGGAGACGGATGGGCTAGTGACCAGCCAGAGTCTTTGTTGGTGGGTCGTGTTGATGGAACTTTGGGGCTAATTGAAGTGACAGATGCCATCACCATGCGCCGTGTGGAACTGGAGCACTGTTACAGGAAAGACGGTATGTAAAAATTTGTATGTACATTGAAAACTGCACTGAATAGAATATTAAGATCACTTGGAGCTCTTGGGCACAGCAAGCCAGCATATCCTGTTAAGGTGCCTTTCAACTAAAGGCAAAGCAGGTCAAACACTGCATTTTTATTTTGAATGCAGCTGCATGTATTCAAGGGGAAAACTTGACTAGAATGTCCCTAAAGCCCCATTCACATTAGTGCATCTCCAATGTCTCATAATTTTCAATGTGACTTATAGCAACTTTTAATGCGGCTTTGTTCCGACTTTACATTCTCTGCACCAAAAACAAATTAAAATGGTGCAGGTACCTTTTGAAGGTCGCTGCGACTTTAAGTCGCATCGGTTTGAACTGGTGCAATTGAAAAGCATGTGCTGTAACTTGTCATGCGACTTTGATGTCCAAAGACGCATTGCAAGTCGCACAAGTGTGAATGGAGCTTGAACAACCCCTATACATCAGTTAAGGACTTTGTGCATAATTTCTGCTGTGCAGATTGGCTAAATTGAACATAGCGGGGCATATTTATAAAAACCGCAAATGGGACATTTACCGAATGTTCACTGCAGATTAATCTTTCTGGTTAATAAGTTTTAATAACCAAGTAATGAATAATCATTAGTGATTGTTTGATGACTTTCATATTTACTGCTTTATAAGTATGTCTCCAAGACATTATCTTTACATACAATTATTTTCTAATTATCAGCTTAGCTATGATGATCAGTATTAAAGTGATTTGTAAATGGTACATTTTGTTTTCCAATAACAAACATGTTATACTTACCTGCTCTGTGCAATTGGTTTGCACAGAGCAGTCCCGATGCTTCTCTTCTCGGGTTCCGATGCTCCTGGGTCCTCCCCCCATAGCGAGCTTTAAAGGGGTTGTAAAGACAAAAATATTTTCCTCTTAAATTAAAGTCTGACAGTAGCTGATAAAGTAAAAAGTAATGTTTTGCATTATAACTAGTTTGATACCTGTTAAAATCGAGCTGTTTTATTCACCTCCGTCACTCCTGAATCGTTATTCTCACTGACTTCCTGGTTTGCGGTGCACATTCATTCTTGCTACATCACGGCCTAATGGGAATTACATTTCCCATTAGGCTTAGCCTCCATGCCTGTGAGGGATAAGAGAGCATCTTCATGCGGGGCTGTAGTCATAGGGAGGGGGTGAGCACATTCTGCTTTCCACCATGCAAAACGGCTCAGATGCTGGTGGAAAGCAAGAAGAGGAGTGACAGGAAATGGCATTTTCAAACCTGGATTACTGTATTTTGGAGGTCAAAAGGAAAAACGAGGTAAGTGATATTTAAATGCTCTAGCTTACAGCAATCAATTGATCTAATAAAAAACAAACCTTTAGTGTTCCTTTAATGCACTAAAGTGATACTTAAGTCTCTGGGCAGCCCAGATCCTCTTCTTCTCTGGTCCCTCTTCGGTGCTCTTGGCCCCTCACTCCTATTGAGTGCCCCCACAGCAAGCGGCTTACTATAGGGGGCGCCCAAGCTGAGCTACATCTCCCTGTGTCCATTCAGACATGGCGCTGTGGCCTGGCCTCACCCCCTTTCTCTCCTCATTGGTTCACTGACTTTGACAGCAGCAGGAGCCAATGCCGCCACTGCTGTCTCCGCCAATGAGGGGGAGTCCCAGACAGCCAAGTCTCTTGTGCAACATCGCTGGATCTAGATGGACCTTGGGTAAGTGTGAGGGGGGCCTGCTGCACACAGAAGGCTTTTTATCTTCATGCATGGAATGCATTAAAATAAAAACTTTTGCATTTACAATCATTTTAAGGTAAAAAAAAAAAATGTTTGTCTTTACAACTACTTTAATACAATCTTATGTATGTGTTATTTTTCTTGTTTTTTTTTTACAGTGGCTGTTACCTGCATTACTTGGTTTAGTGAAGACCGTCCCTTTGCTGTTGGTTTTGCTGATGGAAAGTTACTAATTGGACACAAAGAGCCAGAAGAGAAAGGAGGGATGGTTCTCATTGACGCACACAAGGTAAGATGTGCACTATTGTCATTTAAAGTGGTATTAAACCCAAAAGCATTTATTGCTTTGCGGCTTACCAATTCTTAGAAGCGGTGGCTGATTTATTTATTTTATTTTATTTATTTATTTATTTATTCGGCTTTCTTTCCCTTATTTTCATCTGGTGATCTGCCAGTAAATCAGATTTTCCAAAAGAACAAACTCTCTTACAGATGTGGCAAAGATGAGGGTGCCACTGTGCTCCTTCATCCAGAGTGGGGGCACTCTAATACAGGATGTGCTACTGGCCAGATCGCCAGGTAAAAACAGAGAGAAAAAAAGCCTAAAGAAGAAAACGAATGCTACCAACACATCTAAGCTGCAATATATTAAATTATCCGTTTTGGGTTTAATAATGCTTTAAGCTTGTCATACACTGTACGAATTTCCAAAATTTGCTCAGTGAGTGGCCCTGTTGGAAATCCCTAAATTGAAAAATTGAAGGAGCCAGGTGCAAATTGTCAGCCAAAAAGTGGCTCCATCAATCGGATTTAACAGCTGTCTGGAGTGGGAGATTTCTCCATACACCACCAAAAGGGGAACCTGCTCGTTTTTTTTTTTGTTTGTTTTTTGCGCGTTAGCCCTGTAGGCTGAACAATAAGCTATTCCTATATGGCCAGCCTAAGATTTATTTTTCTAATTAATCTAAACTGTGTTCTTTAGTTTACATATAGAGCAGTGGTCTCAAAGTACCGGCCCGCGGGCCATTTGCGGCCCGCGGACCAGTTATAAATGGCCCGCAGGCAGGGTGAAAGTGAGGGGAGCAAAAAAAAAAAAAAAAAATTTACTTTTTTTTTTTTTTTTTTTGAGCTGGCGCCATCTGGTGGTGAGCCGTTGGTATTACAAGTTATTACCACCAGATGTGTAAGCTGGCGCCATCTGGTGGTGGCTGTTGGTATTACAAGTTAAGCATTACAAGTTAAACAGCAATTCTAATGTCATTTTACACTATTTTCACTGCCATATTCTTCCCTCTAATTAGAACCCCCAAACATTATATATATTTTTTATCCTAACACCCTAGAGAATAAAATAGCGATCGTTGCAATACTTTCTGTCACGCCGTATTTGCGCAGCGGTCTTACAAGCGCACTTTTTTTGGGAAAAAATTACACTTTTTTTAATTAAAAAATAAAACAGTAAAGTTATCCCCATTTTTTTTTTAATATTATGAAAGATAATGTTACGCCGAGTAAATTCATACCCAACATGTCACGCTTCAAAATTGTGTCCGCTTGTGGAATGCCGACAAACTTTTTTACCCTTTAAAATCTTCATAGGCGACGTTTAAAAAAATCTACAGGTTGCATGTTTTAAGTTACAGAGGAGCTAGAATTATTGCTCTCACTCTACCAATCGCGGCGATACCTCACATGTGTGGTTTGAACACCGTTTACATATGCGGGCGCTGCTCACGTATGTGTTCGCTTCTGCGCGCAAGCTCGTCGGGACGGGGTGCGTTTTCTGGCTCCTAACTTTTTTAGCTGGCTCCTAGATTCCAAGCAAATTTGTCAAACCCTGACTTACACCAGTGCTGGTGGTAATAATGCGCTCGCTGACACCAGTGCTGGGGGTTAATGTTGTGTTCGCTGACACCAGTACTGTTGTTTTTGAAGTTTGAAAGTTTGCATGCGGCCCCCCATGGCATATGAAAACTTGTCTTGTGGCCCTCAGGTAATTTGAGTTTGAGACCCCTGATGTAGAGGCTTCAATATATACAAAGGTTCATATGTGCCATGACACCATCAATGCAATAAATTCCATTCTTGTTTTTTAGGAGATGTTTGTGAGTGTAAAATGGGATCCAGCAGGTGAACTGCTACTTACCTGTGCCAAAGAGGACACTGTTAAGATATGGGGAAACACAGGTGGCATCTGGAAAACGCTCTACAGCCTCCCACACCCATCATATGTCAACACAGTAGCCTGGTGTGCGTTGCCTGGGAAAGCTGACAGCCCACAGCTCATGCTTGGAACGTGAGTGTCTTTTGCTCTGCTTATTCATGTTTACATACATAACTAGTTTAGATCCCTTGAGCTTTCCACTGATTCCTGAAACAATCTGGTACACTTTAAATGGCCTGCATTTTTTTATATCTATCCAAATTATGTTTACATGGTCTTATGTAAAATAAATATTATATAGAAAGCACTGTGAAGGCTGCTTTAAAGTATTAGGTCACAGTGACAGACTCAACCAGGACAGGGGCTTTTGGAGGGGACTGCAGGGTGGCCTCTTGCCTACTAATCCCTGACTTTTAAGGGAACACTACTCCTTTGGGAGGTGTGTGCCTGGGGTACTCTTGAATGAATGAGTGACTTGTATAGCGCTACACATGTGAACTAAATCGCCTCTAGACGCTTTTTGCAGCCAGTGTCTTCCTGGCTGGTGTGGCCATTTACCCCGTAGGATCTCAACCCGCTTGGGACACAGTCGTACACACACATATATACAGGGCCAATTTGGACAGGATCCAATTAACCTACCAGCATGTCTTTGGAGTGTGGGAGGAAACCGGAGAACCAGGAGGAAACCCACACAGACACAGGGAGAACCTGCAAACTCCAGGCAGATGGTGTCGTGGTCTGGATTTGAACCAGCGACCCTTTTGCTGCTAGATGAAAGTGCTAACCACTACACCACTGTGCTTCCCTTGGAGTAGTCTTGCTTCAGATTCACGTTCATGTCTCCCCAAAACACATAGACTCTGGAATGGAGGACCCAGATACATTTTTAGGGCCTCTATGCCCAAACCAGCAATGACTGCTTTAGATTGTGATACTCAGAGCAGATGTTAGTATCGGCTCAAAGCAACCTGATTCTGGGGTCTCCTGATATAATCTATTTAAGGAGTTATGTTAAGGCGGTTGATGGTTGTAGACGGAGGGAAAAAAACCCTGCAAGATAAAGGCATAATGTGCTAGTATGAATCGCATACTAGCATATTATGAATTACTCACTTTAGTAGGAAACCCTCTCAGCAGCGCAGTCACTGCTGAGAAGGCCGACATCTTCTCCTGTCCTTTCTTCTGTGATCGCGGGTTACTCCCAAGTATGCGCGCCGGAGCCCTTGGTTCCGCAAGACGCTCTAAAGTTCCAGGACGGTATGCCGAACCCTCTGAACGCTTGCGCCACTGACGCCAGCGGCTGCATGCAGGGTGAATATTTCCTAAACCGTGCAGGTTTAGGAGATTTTCTTTTTCCCTATAAGCTTAGCTGTAGGTAAAAATAAAGCAACATTTACAACTACTTTTAAGTGTCTTTGTCCCATTGTGTGCTGCCTAGGTGTGTATCCCCATTGGTAATTGAGTCGCCTATTATTTCTGTCTGTCTGATTGGAGATGAGATCAATATTGTGACCATTGTACGTTGTTATTGAACCATTGTTGGATGTTATGTGTTTCTGTTGATTAGCTTACTTAGATTATGTTTATGTTCCTTAGATATGTTAATTATTTTCCTGATTACAGTTATTAGCTATTTGGTTTAAAGACAGACAACAGCAATATTTGTATTTATTTTTTTACACATTGTGTTTGATTTAAGGGGGTGTCAGAATGGTTTGGTATGTGTATGGACCGTTCCACAAGCCTCTCTAGAAACCATTCAGTTCAAATCGGAACGGAGGGAACACTCATATTGTAAGGTAAGTGATCACACTGCTAGATAGCCCTTATGCAGAATAGACAAGTCAATTGGTTTTTATGCCTTCTGAATGCCATTATTGCTAAAAAGCCATCCTCTAAACTCATTGATTTCTGTAAATCATATAACTGGAGTTAAAGCCCAACTCCAGGCACTTAACAAATTATCAAAAACAAACAAAAATCCCAGCTCACTTACCAGCTAGCCTGCAACCAAACTAAATTGACCCTGTCTGCTAGTTCACGTTAAAATAAAGGGGTTTAGTCGCACACATTTGCAAACATATGTGTAAGCTTCAGTGTACTGTGATTCTAGCGCTATCATTTGAGTCTCCCAAGTTGGAGCACATGCTGTATGTAGCAGTGGATAGATTAAGATAAGGCCCTTAACCTATTCAGTGCTATATATGTGCTCCAACTCGGGAGACTCTTAAAATTATACAGTTTTGGATTACAGTACACTGGGGTACTGCGACATGCACATGTTTGCAAATGTATGAGACTAAACCCCTTGTTTTTATGTTTCAATGGTGTTTATTAGTTTTCTTCACAGACAAAAAGTAATACATATCAACGTAATTTCCTTCTATAGATAATGATTTGACAATGTGTTCACCATCACAACGTGCCATTGCCTATGAGGGTTATGACCTCCCAAATCATATATAAATCCACATCATACAATTGGCAATTTAGACGTTAGTAAACAACACTCCAGATATGTGAAAAGGAGGTAGTAAAGCAGAAAAAGGGGGATCCAATCCCGTTGGAGAACAATAGGAAAGGAGACAGTGGGATGAGAAAGAAGAGGGGGGAAAGGGGAGAGTTGAGGCTCCGCGCACCGTAAAATAATCCACAAGATAAACCTAAGAACCACTCGACCCAGGATCAGCAGTTAAGTAGCAGATCCATGGATCCCAGACTTTATGGAACTGCTTCATCTTGTCCTGCGTGATTTAAACCCCTTGTTTTTAACATAAACTGGTAGAGCAGGTGAATTTGGTTTTGCTGCAGCCTAGCTGGTAATTGAGCTGGGAATTTTTGTTTATTTTTGATGTGCATTGCCCTTCCATGTCCTCTTTGCTGCAAAAACTAGTTATAGGTTGGGGTGGTTGTCATTTGTTTACACAGCTAAAAAAGTTTCCCTTGCTGTGGGACTGTGCCTGAACTACAAGGATTAGTTGCTTGTTTTGGTCTAGGGGGAAAAAAAAAAGATGATTTACTTGTCTAATCCTCCAGTTCTCCTTGTGGCTACACCGGTCCCCACAGCTTCTTCTTCCCCCAAGCTCCAGTGGTCTAGGGTTCTGACATCATCCAGATCAAAGCAGGGTCTGTAGCCCTGCATTGGACAGGTTGATGCAGAGGGCAAGTCCACCACTGGAACATGGGGGGAGCACCATCTGCTGGGGGAATGGGGAGGATGAGGTAAGTAAAACTCTTTCTCCCATAGACAAAATTAGCTATTAACCCTTGCAGTTACATTTACACCTGAGCATTTTCAGCTCGTAAAACGCTCATATCAAAAGTTACAATGCGCCCAACAAGCAAAATCCCATTCATTTAAATGGCCCTTGTTCACATCTGAGCGTTCTGTCGCCTGAAGCTCAAACAGTACATAAGTTTCTTTTTGGGCAGATTAGACCTTTTTCTGCTTTTTACATGGGTGACCTTTGACCTGTACAAAACCGCGTGACTTTCTGCCTGATATGATAGGCTCAGGTGTGAATGCAGCCTTAGATTTGGCCTTTTTTTGTCTATATGGGATTTTTCAGACCATGTTGGCTGGCCACTCTCTGCAAAAACATGCAAAATGTTGTTGTGATGTCAGCAACACCCGCTATCACTGCTCATCTCCTTCCCCCTTCCCCCTCCCCTCTCCATTCACATGAACAGAAAAAATTGACTGGGCTAATTGTCACTGTTCATCCAACACATGGGCTTCGCAGAAACTGAAGGAGATCTGATCATGTCTGCCTGACCAAAATCTATCCTGCGTAGGTGGGCACCCTTAACACGTTAGCTTATTTTTTGTACACGTTTGCTGCTTGATTACTGTATGTCTCCTTAAATCGGCTTTATTTAAATGACCAGCCAACAGCTTTTATCAGTACCTGTGGTGTCAAGTTTGCTGCAAATCTGATTTCAGCCTTATTCTTTTATATTATTATTCTT
>NC_053491.1:96205181-96392681 GCF_905171775.1 Rana temporaria | reverse complement strand
ATAAGAATTTAAGATTACATTTTAAATAAGTGTAGAGTAAAATCTGTTTTTGATTTCTAAATCATGCACACTCTTCTGGCTATGTTTCTATCAGATAAAGTCCTTTTTTAGATGTGGTGACTGAATTATATTTTTCAGGCTTTTATTTTTCTTTTTTTACCTGGATAATCCTGTGAATGACACATTTCCTGTCCCTAATTGGCTATGCTCACTCTTCCATTGTATCTGTTGAGCGAGCCATGGTTGTCACTGTGGAATTCATACATGTCTGTCTTCATCTCTATTACAAGGTGGATTGACTGAGCTAGTTGTTCATACAGTAAGAGTAAGGACGTTTGTGCTTTCTTTTCAGCTTACAACAAGTGACAAGGACTCCATTTCTGGCAAGATTAACAGGAATTTTCTGTACTTGCCAAAAATGTTCTTGGCCATAATCTAAGGACTGGTATTTTGCAATAATTTTTTTTGGGAGTTTAAATATGCTTTAAAAAGGAACTTCAAGCTAGGGCTAGAAATAAAACTTTTTTTTTAGTGTATCGGTTTGTGCATATTGATTAAACATTTTTTTTTCCCCCAGGAGTAGGTTAAGAGAATTGTATATATCGCATGTTCTTTATCCCAGTCAGCAGGCAGAGCACTTGGGCTTATTTTCCAGTTTCCTGGATCCAAACACCACCCCCCCCCCACCCCCCCCCAAAAAAAGCAACCTCCCTAATACTTCCTGGAGTCCACTCTCGATCCAGAGATGTCAGAGAGCCTTGACTCTCCGTGGACTTATGCTCCTGATTGGCTTTTGACAGTTGTCCATTACCGCTAGTGAGCCAATCAGATGGAGGGGGCGGGCCGACCTGCAGCTCTGTGTGTAAATGGCCACAGCTCAGGAGTTTCTTGCTTTGGAGGCTCCTGGCAGGTGAGAGGGGCCAGGGGCATGGGACCCTAGAATAGGAAGATCCAGGCTGCTCTGTTCAAAACCATTGTTCAGAGTAAGTATTTGTATGTTTTGCTTAAAAAAGATACAAAAAAAAGAGTAGTCTTAAATATCCCTTTTTTAAATTGGTTTTCTTTGGAAAGCAGCTACAGAAATCCTGTTTTCCTGTCGGCATTCTTCAGTGTAGGATCCTTAGGCCTCTTTCACATAGACGTGTCTGTGTACAGGCTCCGCTTTGCTCAGCAGGGATCGCTCTGTCGATCCCCGCTGAGCAGGCAGATGACAGGTCTGTCTCTGCACACTGTGCAAAAGAGACAGACCTGAAACCAAAACAGTGACTGCAAGAAGGTGAGAGTGAGAGGCCACCAAGAGACCTGTTATGACCACAATAGAGGTCTCCAGGTCTCAGTAGCTGCAAGTGGAGAGGCTTTGGTGATGCACTTTGGAAAACAATTGTATGCAGTCGCAACTTAATGGGAAGGAGAATGAAAAAAGAGAGCCACTAGTAACTAAAACGCACATGACATCTTGCTTACAGTTTGGCAGAAGGCACCTGGGAAGTCGATGAGATGGAAATTCAGCTTTTTACCCATCAAAGCAGACATTGCACATAAAAATGTAATCCAAACCATGAAGTACAATGGTGCCATAGTCATGCTGTGGTGGTGTTTTTCAAGGAGCTGGTCCTGGATGTCTTGTAGGGATAGAGGGAAAAACTATTGTAGCAAAATACAGAAAACTATCCCCTATTTTGTATTTTTTTTACCAAAAATGGGTAGAAGAATACGTATCGGCCTAAACTGAGGAAAAAAAATGTTTTTATATCTTTTGGGGATATTTATTATAGCAAAAAGTAAAAAATATATATTTTTTCCCCCCAAAACTGTCTATTTTTGTTTTATAGCGCAAAAATAAAAACCGCAGAGGTGATAAAATACCACCAAAAGAAAGCTCTATTTGTGGGGAAAAAAAGGACGCCAATTTTGTTTGGGAGCCATGTCGCACGACCGCGCAATTGTCAGTTAAAGCGACGCAGTGCAGAATCGCAAAAAGGGGCAAGGTCCTTTACCTGCATATTGGTCCGGGTCTTAAGTGATTAAAGGAACCCATTTACAACCTTTACAACCCCTTTAAGAACACAGTGGTAATGTCCTGGAATGGCTATCGGTGTCCAGATGTTTTCCATTGTAATTTAGTTTTAATCACTTTAATCAGTTTTGTGTGTATGTTAATGTCTCACCTTGATTGACTGTTTTGTACATTGTTGTTGCAGGTCTCCCCCGATTTTCCAGCCAGCCTGAAGCCTCTTCTGTGTACATTGGGGATAGTTTTGTATTGAGCTGTGATGTAAGCCCAGAACTAGTGTCATTTGTTCACTGGGAGCAGGACAGGTCTTTACGAGAACTGGATGACAGAACTTCATTGCTGTATAATGGCAGCTTGGTTATCAGCAACGCCAATGAGAGTGATGCTGGTCTGTATCGGTGTGGAGTGGGCAGTGGAGCATCTCTCAAATACAGTGAAGAGGCTGAGATTAAAGTACTGCAAGGTAAAATCTTTGTTCATGTGATCTTTACAGGAGTTCAAATGCTTTCATCTGATTTAGGAGTTTCACGGTGGTTGGCCAAATTCAGGAAATGTTTGCTTAAAGCAGATGTGTTTTTTTTTAATTTTATTTAAAGACAAGACACAGATACAAACATAAAGACAACTTTGCATTACATATAGATTGTGATGATCATATCAAGTATTATAACCATATGAAACGGTTGCATGTGAGTAAAGGTCGCTTTTCAGTCAGACTGCTTTTGCTTGTGTGTTTTGTTTAATAGCTTTTTTTATTTTTTTTTTGCAATTGCTGTACACCCAAGTGTGTGTGTGTGTGTGTATGTATGTGTGTGTGTGTGTGTGTGTGTGTGTGTGTGTGTGTGTGTGTGTGTATATATAATTATATACGCACACGCTCATAAGTTTACATACCCTGGCAGAATTTGATTTATTTTCTTTCACTCATGGTTAGTGTTAGGCTGAAGCCATTTTATATCAATCAACTGTGTTTACTCATTTTAAATCATAATGGCAACAGAAACTACCCAAATTACCCTGATCAAAAGTTTACATACCCTGGTGATTTTGGTCTGATAACATGCACACAAGTTGCCACAAATGGGTTTGAATGGCTGTTAAAGGTAACCATCCTCACCTGTGATCCGTTTGCTTCTAATTGTGTGTGTGTGTGTGTATAAAACGTCACCGAGTTTCTGGACACCTGACAGACCCTTGCATCTTTCATCCAGTGCTGCACTGACGTTTCTGGATTCCGAGTCATTGGGAAAGCAAAATAATTGTCAAATGATCTGCGGGAAATGGTAGCTGAACTGTATAAAACAGGAAAGGGATATAAACAGATATCCAATGCATTGAGAATGCCAATCAGCAGTGTTCAAAGCAAGAAGTGGAAAATGAGGGGTTCTGTTGAAACCTAACCACGGTCAGGTAGACCAACTAAAATTTCAGCCACAACTGCCAGGAAAATTGTTTGTGATGCAAAGAAAAACACAAACCACTTCAGGTGAAATACAGGAATCTCTGAAAAACACGTGCTGTGGCTGTTTCAAGATGCACAATAAGGAGGCACTTGAAGAAAGATAGGCTGCATGATTGAGTCGCCAGAAGAAAGCCATTACTGCGCAAATGCCACAAAGTATCCCACTTAGAATATACCAAACGGCACAGACAAACCTTCTGGCACAAAGTCATTTAGAGTGATGAGAGCAAAATGTAGCTTTTTGGCCACAACCATAAAACATTTGTACTATGAAACACTGAGGTGGATGGCTGATGTTTTGGGGATGTGTGAGCTACAAAGGCACAGGAAATTTGGTCAAAATTGATGGCAGGGTGAGTGCAGTATGTTATCAAATACTGGAGGAACATTTTCATTTATCTGCCAGGAAGCTGCACATGGTACGTACTTGGACATTCCAATATGACAATGATCCAAAACACAAGGCCAAGTAGACCCGTCATTGGCTACAGCAGTATAGTGAAGGTTCTGAAGTGGCCATCTCAGTCTCCTGATCTCGGTATCATTGAGCCACTCTGGGGAGATCTCAAACGTGCAGTTAATACAAGACATCCTGAAAATTTACAGGAACTGGAGGCTTTTTGCCAAGAGGAATGGGCAGTTTTACCATCTTAAAAGATGTAGACTTTTGTAGATGAGGCTCCAAGCTGTCATTGATGTTAAAGGGGGCAATACATGGTATTAAGAACTAGGGTATGTAAATGTTTGACAAGGGTCATTAGTATAGTTTCTGTTGTGACTATGATTGAAAAAGAGTAAACACAGTTGATTTTATAATGAATGGGTTCAGCCAAATATTAACTATGAGTGAAAAAATGTTTGTGCTGTTCATATTCTCTGAAAAATGGCCAAGAATTCATAAATTCTGCCAGGGTATGTAAACTTATATGCACAAGTGTGTGTGTGTGTGTAAACAAGAGAAAATGTGATACTGCGCTAGACTAACTAAATAAACAACAAATGTAAATATATGTAAATAAATAAGCTGCAACAAAAACTGTGATATACACACAATATAAGATCAAAAACAAAACAAATAAGTTGCGCTAACCATAAGTGAGTATAAATTATCAATTTGATTGATATAATTATAAATAGTGTCCATAAGTGTACAAAAAATCATGAATGAAAAAAATTGAAAAAAAATATATATATAATAAAAAGTTCAATTTTTGAGTGAATAAATTGTTGAATGAAGTTGTGCCCGTGACTAAGCAAACAAAAATCCTCCACCGGTGCAATAGATGAATAAATGTCTATGCGCTTACCAGAAGGGCAAGCAAACAAGGCTTGCAGCTGAAATCCCCCAGCAAGGATCTTTAACAGAAACCGCCACTGGAAGTCCGGATGGTATTCCTCCAATGTAGGTGGATAGATCCGAGATCCAAGGAGCATGAAAGTAAATATATAGGCAACAAATGGTGATGTACCGTAGATAAAACGAACATAGGCACACCAAGGGAAAGCCTCCACCAAAAAGAATCACCAAATAAGGGGGACTCTTACCAGATATAAGTTTTTAGAGAGCTTGTGGCCAAACCCAGCCAGGGCCTTTAGGGGTTAACTCCAAAAAGCATCAGCCAAAGCAAACGACTCTCTCACACAGTATAGCCGAGTAAATCACCATAAAAAAGATAAATTCCACATAGTGATGTACTGTAGGTAAAGAGATTTAATAAGGTATATTGCACTTACATAGGAACAGATAAAATCAGCATTTAAGATTTCGAGCCGGGGAGTTCCCCAGACGACGTCACATACTGACGAAACATACGTCGGGAGGAGGAGACGCTTTGACGTGCTACGTCTAGGTCCCGAAGGACGGGCGTTCGTAGTAGCCGGCCGGCTCGAAATTTTAAATGCTGATTTTATCTGTTCCTATGTAAGTGCAATTTACCTTATTAAATCTCTTTACCTACGGTACATCACTATGTGGAATTTATCTTTTTTATGGTGATTTACTCGGCTATACTGTGTGAGAGAGTCGTTTGCTTTGGCTGATGCTTTTTGGAGTTAACCCCTAAAGGCCCTGGCTGGGTTTGGCCACAAGCTCTCTAAAAACTTATATCTGGTAAGAGTCCCCCTTATTTGGTGATTCTTTTTGGTGGAGGCTTTCCCTTGGTGTGCCTATGTTCGTTTTATCTACGGTACATCACCATTTGTTGCCTATATATTTACTTTCATGCTCCTTGGATCTCGGATCTATCCACCTACATTGGAGGAATACCATCCGGACTTCCAGTGGCGGTTTCTGTTAAAGATCCTTGCTGGGGGATTTCAGCTGCAAGCCTTGTTTGCTTGCCCTTCTGGTAAGCGCATAGACATTTATTCATCTATTGCACCGGTGGAGGATTTTTGTTTGCTTAGTCACGGGCACAACTTCATTCAACAATTTATTCACTCAAAAATTGAACTTTTTATTATATATATATTTTTTTTCAATTTTTTTCATTCATGATTTTTTGTACACTTATGGACACTATTTATAATTATATCAATCAAATTGATAATTTATACTCACTTATGGTTAGCGCAACTTATTTGTTTTGTTTTTGATCTTACAAGTGTGTGTGTGTGTGTGTGTGTATACATATACACACAGGTGAAGCTTGAAAAATTCAAATTTCAAGCAAAAGTTCATTTATATCACTAATGCAACTTAAAAGGTGGAACTAATATATGAGACTCATTACATGCAATGAAAGATAGTTCAAGTTGTGGTGATTATGGCTTACAGCTCATGAAAACCCCCAAATCCACAATCTCATAAAATTAGAATATTGTAAAAAAGGTGTCATATTCTAGGCTCAAAGTGTCCCACTCTAATCAGCTAATTATGCCATAACACCTGCAAAAGGGTTCATGAGCCTTTAAATGGTCTCTCAGTCTGGTTCTGTAGGAATCACAATCATAGGAAAGACTGCTGACCTGACAGTTGTGCAGAAAACCATCTGACACCCTCCATAAGGAGGGAAAGCCTCAAAAGATAATTGCAAAAGAAGTTGGATGTTTCCAAAGTGCTGTATCAAAGCACATTAATAGAAAGTTATGTTGAAGGGAAAAGTGTGGAAGAAAAAGGTGCAAAAGCAGCAGGGATGACTGCAGCCTGGGGAGGATTGTCGGGAAAAGGCCATTCAAAAGTGTTGGGGACTCTCACAAGGAATGGACTGAGGCTGGAGTCAGTGCATCAAGAGCCACCACACACAGACTGATCCTGGATATGGGCTTCAAATGTTGTATTTCTCTTGTCAAGCCACTCCTGAACAACAAACATCAGAAGCGTCTTACCTGGGCTAAAGAAAAACACACCTGGTCTGTTGCTCAGTGGTCCAAAGTCCTCTTTTCTGATGAGAATTTTGCATCTCATTTGGAAACCAAGGACCCTGAGTATGGAGGAAGAATGGAGAGGCACACACTGCAAGATGCTTGAAGTCCAGTGTGAAGTTTCCACGGTCTGTTGACCAAGTACTGAGTACATATGCATGCTTCTATTTTTCAGAGGTCCGATATTCTATGTACAATCCTTTTTTATTGATTGCATGTTAATTTCTAATTTTCTGAGATTGCGGATTTGGGTTTTTCATGAGCTGTAAGCCGTAATCACATTTTTGACAAATAATGGCTTGAACCATCTTGCTTTGCATGTAATGGGTCTTTCTCATATTTAACCTTTTAAGTTGCATTAGTGAAATAAATAAACTTTTGCAGGATATTCTAACTTTTCGAGTTTCTCTCGTGTGTGTGTGTATGTATATGTATATGTGTGTGTGTATATATATATATATATATATATATATATATATATATATATATATATATATAGTATGTGTGTACGTACGATCAAACGTTTGGGCACCCCAGGTAAAAAATTGTATTAATGTGCACAACGAAGCCAAGGAAAGATGGAAAAATCTCCAAAAGGCATCAAATTACAGATTAGACATTCTTATAATATGTCAAAAAAAGTTAGATTTTATTTCCATCATTTACACTTTCAAAATTACAGAAAACAAAAAAAATGGCGTCTGCAAAAGTTTGGGCACCCTGCAGAGTTAATATCTTGTACTGCCCCCCTTTGGCAAGTATCACGGCTTGTAAACGCTTTTTGTAGCCAGCCAAGAGTCTTTAAATTCTTGTTTGAGGTATCTTTGCCCATTCTTCCTTACAAAAGTCTTCCAGTTCTTTGATATTTCTGGGCTGTCTGTCACGCACTGCTCTTTTAAGGTCTATCCATAGATTTTCAATTATGTTGAGGTCAGGAGTTTGTGAAGGCTATGGCAAAACCTTCAGTCTACGCCTCTTGATGTAATGCCCCATGGATTTTGAGGTGTGTTTAGGATCATTATCCATTTGTACAAGCCACCCTCTCTTTAACTTCAGCTTTTTCACAGATGGCATCGAGTTGCTATCCAAAATTTACTGAAATTTTATTGAATCCATTTTTCCTTCTACTCGTGAAATGTTTCCTGTGCCACTTGCTGCAATACAACCCCAAAGCATGATTGATCAACCCCCATGCTTAACAGTTGGACAGAGGTTCTTTTCATTAAATTCTGTGCCCTTTCTTTAAACGTACCTTTGCTCATTCTAGCCAAAAGTTCTATTTTAACCTCATCGGTCCACAGAACTTGTTTCCAAAATGCATCAGGCTTGTCTATATGTTCATTTGCAAAGTTCAAACGCTGATTTTTGTTGTGAGGACGTAGAAGATGTTTTCTTCTGATGACTCTTCCATGAAGACCATATTTGTACAAGTATCTCTTTATAGTGGAATATAGTGTACCACAACTCCAGTGTCTGCCAGATCTTTCTGGAGGGATCGTGCAGTCAAACGTGGGTTTTGAATTGCCTTTCTCACAATCCTGCGAGCTGTTCGGTCTGATATTTTTCTTGGTCTTGCAGATCTTGCTTTAACTGCCACTTTTCCTGATGACTGCCATTTCTTAATTACATTCCGAACAGAGGATATTGACACCTAAAAACGCTTTGCTATCTTCTTATAGCCTTCTCCAGCTTTGTCGACTATTTTCAGTTTCAGTTTTCTAGACAACTGCTTAGAAGAACCCATGGTGCTGATTGTTGGGGCAAGGTCAGATGAGTCTGGGCATTTAAAACCTTTGAGATTGACATCACCTGGTCTTCCCAGATAAGTGAGAACAATCCATGACACTGGCAGGTCTCAGCTTTGCAAGGGGGGCAGTGCATGCTATAAATTCTGCAGGGTGCCCAAACTTTTGCAGACCAATTTTTTTGTTTTCTGTAATTTTGAAAGTGTGTAAATGAGGGAAATAAAATCTAACTTTTTTTGACACATAAGAATGTCTAATCTGTAATTTGATGCCTTTTGGAGATTGTTCCATCTTTCCTTGGCTTCGTTATGCACATTAATACAAATTTTTACCTGGGGTGCCCAAACTTTCGATCCCTACTATAATATATAATATGTATATGTATATGTGTGTGTGTGTGTATGTGTATATGTGTGTGTGTGTGTATATGTATATGTATATATATATATATATATATATATATATATATATATATATATATATATATATATATATATATATATATATATATATATATATATATATATACACATACATACATACATACATACATACATACATACATACATACATACATACATACATACAGTATGTGTGTATATATTATATACAATTTTGTGTGTGTTTGTATTTATACATACTTTTTGGGAATGAGGTCATTTTTGATGGAGAATTGAGGGTGGAACTTCTGCTTTAAGCACCCCTCGCCCCTTACATGCCACATTTGGGGAGGGGGGTTAAGTGGGTGCTTAGTTTTGAAGGGGATTTCCTGTCCCACTTCCTGTTTTTTCTGCCCACTTGGCAACCCTTCCATCTCTGCAATATTCTGAGACACGTGACAGGTCCCAGAAGATTGCCTGTCCACTGGGAGAGTGCAGCGCGACTCGCGCATGCGTAGTGCGCACTCTGCAGGGAAGCCGCAAGCTGTAATGGCCAGGTGTCCACAGTTTCAGTGGAGAGGAGGGGGCATCAAAATTGACTCTCCGAAACGTGATTTTGGGGCCGATAAACTGCTAAAAACATCTCTGTCTGCGACACATAAGATAACAGAGTGGAGTTTAAGGGCAGAATTTTTTTAAATTTTTACTGAAGAATGCACAGCGCTTGTTTATGGACCTGTGTGCATAGGCACATTACGATTAGTGGGTTGTGTATTAGCTCCCTAAGAAAAAGACGGTGTTGTACGGAGCTTTTACAAGCTGCAGTGTGCAAGAGGCCTTATAGAGCAGGGGTGTCCAAACTTTTAACCTTCTGGGCCACATTGGAAGAGGAGGAATGGTCTTGGGTCAAACTAACTATAAGGACTCATTCGCACTGCTGCTGTTAAACTCCCTTTTTTGTGAGTTTAGACTTCTTTTTTTTTTTTTTTTTTTTTGGTCAGTAATTTACACCTCATGCGCACAAATTCACATTTTACATACTGCAGAACAAGAACACAAATGTGTTTGTGCGAAAATTTACGCCAAATTTTTTACTTTACGCAAACCGCATATGCAGGAAAATGCGCATAAATATATTCAATAAAAATGTCTGAACAAGTAGATGTTCAAACAGGAGTATCGTGTGCAAGAGGCCTAACAATCGGGGTAGTACAACCTAAGACAGATTTTAACATTTTGTTTAACTTTTTATTTAATAAGTTGATCCTAGCTTTACTTAATGACTTGATGTATATGATTTCATTAGAGATTTGCACCTCTTTTTTGATGTACAATTCCTAAAATACCTTGTCATATGTACTGTGTATTTGTGAAGTCCCCTTTTCCTTTATACACTTCGATATTAATGTAAAATTAATCTCAGTAAAAAATCCACTACTGCAGTGAATGCTCAGTTGTGTGTTTAGGGTGCAGATGTTTCTTTTAGCACCCCAACCCCCACATTATAACGTCAAAATGCTGGTGCCAAGGCTCTGACATAGGGAACGTTTACCTCCTAAAATGTAGCGCCAATCTTTATTTCTACTTGTGGCAGTATCCCTGCTATGGAGTGTTTTGCTTTCACATTATAGCAGACTATAACAATACTTTGTAATTGAACGTTATGGCTGTTTAGTAGAGTCCGTGTCTGACATTGGCAGATCTTTGTAATTGCAAGGAATGTTGGTAATGGGATTGATATTTTTGCCAATGCTTAAACCTTTTTTTGTTGAACTGTTTTTCTTTCCTTTAGAAATGGGAGAGTATCGCTCTCTGGTATTTATGCGCCAGCCTTTCTCCGTTACAAGCGTTGCAGGACAAACGGTACTGCTTTCCTGTGTGGTGTCTGGGTTCCCAACCCCCAACATACACTGGAGCCACAAACAGGAAGAAATCGTTCTTGACAGGTAATTAAATGTTTAGGATTGTCCACAAGCATATGCACCTCACTTGTAAAAATGTAGTTCTTCATTCCACAAAACATTTACAATTGAGCTACACGATTGATGATTAAATCATCCACAATAGGCAAAGTTTCTCTGCCAAAATATGTCTCGTAATAATCTGATCTTCATAAAGTGAAAGCTGTTTGGTTCCTGATGAACCAACCAAATTTTACTTTGTGGGTGGCCCTGTCAGCCCCACCTGACATACTTTGTTTGAAAAGTCGATGGAAGCAAGCTGAATTTTGTTGGCCCGAACAGAGGCTGCTTTCACTCAGATGAGAAGTGACAAGGAACCCAAAAGACATTTCGGAGTATATGAACACATTCTGAAGTCTGTGCGTATTTAGTTTCCCATGGAAAGGAGACGGGACATGGTGTTGAGACTTCAATCATACTTGGTGTTCCCTACAGTAGAACTAAATGCAAAATGTAAAAAAAATATATATATATTTGATAGTGTGGCGATGGATTAAGATACCTGTCAGGTTTTTTTTGTGTCCCTGTTAGGGAGATTTACGCTCTCTATTAGTCTAGTTTACAATCCTAACCAAAAGTTTTTGGGGAGTCCCCAGAATCTGAAAATTAAGGATAATTTCCAATGGGGACACTAGTTCTGGTGATCCTGAGGACAGACAGATTCCTTATCTTTTTAGTGATTTTTCTCACTTCCAGTTTTGGCTATTCAACAGGGAGTGAAGGGCAATACCCCCCCCCCCCCCAAAAAATGGGATGCAGATGGCAAAAATGTTACGGATGTTATAAGCTTCCCTAATTCTATTCAAAATGAAATTATGCCCCTAGCTCTACTACACAGCGAGTACTGGTGTTTGCCTGTAATCCTAATGTAAAAAAAAACACCTGTTTAAACAGACTCAAGTACAGTGGCTAAGTGGTTGGCATGTCAGTGGGTTCTTCAGTTTGAATCGCAGCCAGAATGCTATATGCATTGAGTTTGCAAGTTCTCCCTGTGCTTGCATGGCTTTCCTCTTGGTACTTCAGTTTCCTGTCACACGCCACAGACATTCTGTTGGGTTAAATTGCTCCTGTCTAAATGGGTTGTAGGATGTGTTTCGTAAAAAAAAAAAATGTGCATCTAATTTTGCTACCAAATTGGAGCTCTAGTTGTCCTGAAAAAACTGTAGTGTAGACTACAAAAACTAAAATATAGAAATGCAAAACGGAGACATCGGCACAATGAAAAAAGGTGCTTAGGGGAGTTAAAAAGCATAGGGAGCACCTGCCATTACATGCTTGGTGAAATGAACATGTTGTCCATATGTTATAGGTGTTAAAAAAATAAATAAAACAGCATGGCGGCGATATGCACAAACATATGCTAGTGAGTGCACTTCAACCATACTTGAAAGTGGTTGAAAACCCTTAGACCACTTAGATCTACAGGCAAGCCTAGTTTTAGGCTTGCCTGTAATTGCAAGAAATATCTCCTTAAACCTACACGGTTCAGGAGATATTTCCGAAAGACATTGCACGATGTCTACGGAGCCGGAGTGACGTCATCGCAGCTCCAGACAGTCACCGCGCCGGAGCCGCGATACAAGGAAGACACTAAGGGAAAGATGGCGGTACTGGAGGAGCGGAACGATAACCGCTGCGGGGGGCTTCGATCTCGGGTAAGGAATACATAATGAGCTAGTATGCTATGCCTACTAGCTCATTATTCCTTTTTCTTGCAGGGGGTTTTTCGTTTTCAATTTTTTTTTTTTTAAGAGGGTTTACTTCCTCTTGAATAGTAATATTCTATTAAACATTCAACAAGCTTAGACATCACTATTTGAAAAGCAAGTATTTCCTTTTAGTGGCATGTAATGTTCAGTCCTATAATTCCAATGTGTCGCTTGTGTTTGCACTCAAAAAGTTCAAATGAAAGCATCCTAAAGGATAACTACACCTTTTGGACTATGTTAAAGCCACACTCCTTAGTGACAGTTCCACCAATCCAACCATGTAATTCAGTGAGAGTTCTGTAAATGGGGGGGGGGGGGGAACTACAAATCCCAACAGCCTTTGCAGCTCTCGGCTTGTAGTTTCAATGAACTACCATGTCGCTGTGGAGCGCTCTAGTAGTTCAATGTCTATTCCTGTCTGTGTGGATTTGTCTGCTTGTATGGGCTTCGAGCAGACAGATTCACTGAAGTCTGCAGGAGCCCTGAATGGCACCCACAGTCTGCTGATCCGTAAGCTGCAATGCTTTCCAAGTAAAAAAAAAATACTAAATGCACGTTTTTTACCTGCAAAAAGATGTGTATTTTTTATTTTATTTTTTTAAAGGTGAACTTAATAAGCAAAATACAGGGGATTGTAGGTCATAATATCCCAGGTGCATCAGAGGTGAGGCATTGTCGGAGCTTGTGCTTGTGCATGTGGTTGTGGACTTTTATCATTATAGTACAGGCTAGATCCAGCAAGCTTCTTCCTGAAACAAACATTTTGGAGCGAGTTTCAGATTTGGTCTTTGAATATTGGCATTAGATGACCAATGGTGTGCTGTGTTTTGAAAAATTAGTTCTGCATATTTTTCCTTTTGGCAGCCCATTCATAAGCTGCTTTATTGCATAGTACGTTAAAACACTGTAACAGATTGCTTTGGTGTGAATGGCCCTTACTTGAAGTTGCAAACCTAAAGTCATATACTTATTTTTAGGAAATTATTTTTTTGGGCACACTTTAAAGAAAAAACCTGCTTTGTTTTTATTATAGGCTGACAAATGATGGGGTGGGGGGAGTTGGCATGCGTGAGTGCAACATGTAACCTGTTCCAAAGGTGAATTTGTCCTATATAGTGTTTAACACAATTTTGTAAATCACTGCCAGCCCCTCTATTAGAACTAGGCATACCACACTGTAGAAGTCTTTTATAAAAAAGAGGCATGTAAATACCTTTTTTAGAGCGATCTTCAGGCCGGTCACGTGACTCGCGGCTGCTTTACATCCCCGATACAGGGCTACTGCAGGAGGGGCCGAGCTCGCCCTTTGACATCAGCTGGGGAGGTCACATGGCCGCTCAGCCTCTCCTGCTGTCATGTGACTAGCCTGAAGACCGCACTGCAAAGGTATTTACATGTTTGTGGTGTTCAAATAGATCTGCCCCATATATACACACTCAAACTGTTAACACTTTCTGAGAAGCTTTATTATAAACTGGTCATATTTCTATATACATCCAGACTTTTTTATTTATTTTCTGTTCAATGTCATTCCTTTGTGCCCATTACAAGTGTTTACATAGGCAGTTTCTTAACTTCATATCATGTTGAATTGATTTTTCTTATTATAAAAGCAGCGGTGTCCTTTTTAGAATCACAGCATTGCTTTGTGTTTGTGCTATACAACTAGTATGTATGGTGCTACCTCTTCAATGATAACTCTAGAATCCTGTGGGGTGATATAAAGAATTATTGACATACAACTATATTCTTTCCTTGCTTTTGGTGATCTAGGAAGGTCAGTACTGCTGAGATTTATTTTGTCCTGTTGCTACTATTGTTCATTTCAATGCAAGCCTAGATGGTTTTGACTCTGCCCTTCCATTGACTGTGTCTACTACTTACAGCTCGGACAGATTGGCATTGTTGGCGGGAGGCAGCCTGCAGATCAGCAATCTGACAGAGGAGGATGCTGGGATCTATACATGTACAGCAGACAATGGAAACCAAACCATACAGGCCCAAGCTGAACTTATTGTACAAGGTAAGGAGGCAGCAGACCTAGCACTGTGTTCCAGTACTTTTCATACTGCTTCTAGAGATCAGAGTTTGGTTGTTAGTAGGATGGTGACCTCCGTCTTCAGTAAAATGCATTTTATTATTCAGTTTGACATATCAGTCACCTTACTATGAACTATAATGTGATAAGTTTCACTTTTAATGACTTCTCTGTATTTTAATGTTCAGTGCATTTAACCACTTAAGGACCAGGTTTACTTTTCAAACTTGGTTAAAATAAAACATTTTTGCTAGAAAATTACTTGGAACTTCAAACTATCTATATATTTTTTCCAGACACCCTACAGCAGGGCTTGACAAATTTGCTTGGAATCTAGAAGCCAGCTAAAAAAAGTTAAAAGCCAGAAAACGCTCCCCCTTCCCGACGAGCTCGCACGCAGAAGCGAACACATACGTGAATAGCGCCCCTATATGTAAACGGTATTTAAACCACACATGTGGGGTATCGCCGCAATCGTTGGAGCAAGAGCAATAATTCTAGCTCTAGACCTCCCCTGTAACTCAAAACATGCAACCTGCAGAATTTTTTAAACGTCGCCTGTGGAGATTTTAAAGGGTAAAAGTTTGTCGGCATTCCACGAGTGGACGCAATTTTGAAGCGCGACATGTTTATTAATTATCGGCGTAACCTTATCTTTCACAATATAAAAAAAAAAATTGGGATAACTTTACTGTCTTATTTTTTTAATTAAAAAAGGTGTATTTTTCCCCCAAAAAAGTGCGCTTGTTAGACCGCTGCGCAAATACGACGTGACAAAGTATTGCAACGATCGCCATTTTATTCTCTAGGGTGTTAGAATAAAAAATATATAATGTTTGGGGGTTCTAATTAGAGGGAAGGAGATGGCAGTGAAAAATTACACATTAGAACTGGTTTTACTTGTAATGCCAACGGCCACCACCAGATGGCGCCATGTCACAGAAAGAAGCTTGGGACTTCACAAGGCCACAAAGCCGCGGCCTCAATTACCAGCCGTCGCGATCGCGCGGCGGGCGAGGTGGGGGCGCACGGAGACACAGGATCCTGTGCCTTCGTGCGCCCCCACCTCCCCTGCCACGCAATCGCGGCAGGCGACGGACGGTAATTGTAGGCCGCAAAGCCGCGGCCTCAATTACCGGCGGGCGCCAGGTCACAACTACTTGTCGCATTTGCGACCTGACGCCCGGACTTTGTCGAGCCCTTGCCCTACAGAATAAAATGGCGGTCAATGTAATACTTTGTCACACCATATTTGCGCAGCAGTCTTATAAACCCAGTTATTTTTTATTTATTTTTAAATACACTTTTTTGAAAATAAGAAAACTGTAAAGTTAGCCCATTTTTATTGTAAAAGATTGTTATGCTGAGTAAATTGATTCCCAACATATCATGCTTCAAAATTGCACCCGCTCGTGGAATGATGACAAACTTTGACCCTTAAAAATTTCCATAAGTGACGTTTAAAAACTTCTACAGTTTTGAGTTGGAGGAGGCCTTTAGCTAGAATTATTGCTCTCCAACAATCGTGGTTTTACATATGCAGGCACAACTTATGTATGCGTTCACTTCTGCATGCGAGCACGACGGGACGGCCGCTTCAAATGTTTTGTGTGCGTTTTATTTTTTACTGTCCTGTCAAAAAAATAATAATCTTTTGGATCGCTTTTATTCCTTTTACAAGGAATGTAAACATCCCTTGAAATACATGACAGGACCTCTTTAACCGGTTCCCAACCGGCTTCTGTACATATACGTCGGTGGCATGGCACGGCTGGGCAGAGTACCGTTTATGTGTGTGTGTATTATATGTATTTATTGTGTGTGTGTGTGTGTGTGTCACTTTAAAAGTCCCGGCATACGCGCAGGACCCGCAGACTCCATGTCCACCAGTGTCCTGCGACCGGGTCACAGAACTGCAGAACAGGGAGAGGCAAGTGTAAACATGCATCTCCCTGTTCTGCCTGGTGACCCTGTCACTGATTATCTGCTCCCTCTAATCGGGAGCAGCGATCAGTGACGTGTCGCTTGTAGCCATGCCCCCTAACAGTTAAAATCACTCCCTAGGACACACTTAACCCCTTCAGCGCCCCCTACAGGTTAACCCGTCTACTGCCAGTGTCATTTTTACAGTAATCGTGCATTTTTATAGCACTGATCGCTGTAAAAATTACGATGGTCCCAAAATGGTGTCATGTGTCCGCCATAATGTCGCAGTTGCGATAAAAATCGCTGATTGCCACCATTACTAGTAAAGAAAAAAATGCCATAAACCTATTCCCTATTTTGTAGACGCTATAACTTTTGCGCAAACCAATCGGCTTATTGCGTTTTTTTATTTTTTACCAAAAATATGTAGAATACATATCTGCCTAAACTGAGGGAAAAAAAAACAATTTTTTAAATATATTTTATGGGGATATTTATTATAGCAAAAAGTAAAAAATATTGACTTTTTTTTCAAAATTGCCACCATTTTTGTTTATAGCGCAATAAATAAAAACAGCAGAGGTGATCAAATATCACCAAAAAAAAAGCGATTTCTGGGGGGGGAAAAAACGTTGATTTTTGTTTGGGAGCTACATCACACGACCGCGCAATTGTCGGTTTAAGCGACGCAGTGCCGAATTGCAAAATGTGCTTTGGTCTTTGGCCAGCCAAATGGTTCGGGGCTTAAGTGGTTACTGTGAGATCTGGGGTCGAAAAGCACTCGCATCTCACATTTACCCTTAAATGCAAAAAAAAAAAGTTTAAAAAAAAAGTCCCCTTTTAAGGCCATTGGGCAGAAGTGACATTTGATCTAGAAAAATTAGAACGACAATACTTTCCATTCATAGTGACCCCTAAAAAAGTACAAAAACCAACTTAACTCACTACTGTATAGAGCTGCTGTGCTATACCAAAAGGAACAGAAGTAATATAAAAAAAAGAAACCTACAAACAACCTTTATCTTAGCAGTGCCAAGTGACCAAAAGTGAAGGTGTCTTACAGGGTTGTCTAAACATTCACATAAAAATGACCAACAACCCTAATTGAGTGAATATACATTCAAATGTGTGTCATTTGCTTAAAGCGGTGGTTCCCCTAAAAATAAAATGTTGACATCGCATTTAGCAAATAAATTACAGTTAGAATCGGGTTGTTTTATTTAAAAAATACCTCCGTACGTATCGTTTCCATTATTCGGTCCCACCGCCACTTCCGGGTACGATGCAGGTGGTGGGCGTTCCTAATTGATTGACAGGCATCCGAACGACGCATCCATCGCGTCACGAGATGCCGAAAAAAGCCGAACGTCGGTGCGGCTCTATACGGCGCATGCGCACCGACGTTCGGCTTTTTCCGGCATCTCGTGACGCGATGGATGCGTCGTTCGGATGCCTGCCAATCAATTAGGAACGCCCACCGCCTGCATCGTACCCGGAAGTGGCGGTGGGAACGAATAATGGAAACGATACGTACGGAGGTATTTTTTAAATAAAACAACCCGATTCTAACTGTAATTTATTTGCTAAATGCGATGTCAACATTTTATTTTTAGGGGAACCACCGCTTTAAGTTTATGCCACCACATTAAAATATATAAACTCCACCATCTTCCCCCCATGTGATTTTTTTTAAAAAACGGAACAACTCCAAACCAAACACCAGTTAAATAATTCTCTGCACTCACCGGATCCCAATGCATACATTAACAAATCCACTCAATGTCATAGATCCCCCATATCGTACGCCATCCTCTGCCAAGGTTAGACCGATGAACTCCAGTCAGTGATAAAAGAAAAGAGCTAATATAGTGTAGTAACTTAAAATCTAATTTATTAATAAAAAGCACACAAACTCTCAAGCACAGAAGCAATTTCCAGCATCAGGGTTTAAGGACGGAATGTTGGTAATCAACCTTGCACTCGTATTGCAGCTGGCCGGCTGCTCTGTGCGATCCACGTTACTTCTGCACCTGCAATCTCCTCCTGCCCCAGCTATTGCTCTGCGCACAGTGCGTTTCATTGCCACGCAACTTTCTCAAGTGGGTGACTTTATTACTCTCTGAACATATTGATTGCAATAGAGAGAAATACAAATTGTTATGAATTAATGACTGGGAATGGTTAAAGAGGGGGAAAAGCAGTTTGGGCTTTAAACACTTGTTTTCATTGACTAGGGCCAAAAAGTGACACAGTACAGAGAGAATCTGTAACAACGGCTTTTGTTATAAATGTTTGTTTATGGGATTTTAGTTGGCAAGATCATCTATTTTTTGTTGTGTACTTTCCCTATAGGGTTTTCGTTTACAAATGGAGGCATTCTTGTATTTTGTTTTTTTGGAAATCCCCCCCCCCCCCCCCCCATTTTTTTTAAATTGTACTCATCCATCAGCCTTGCTGTTTGTAGAAACATTTGGAAAATTTTATGTTATAATGATTAGTTGCTACACACCCAGTTATTGTCCGACATGACACTGGCACTAGGCTTCACTTTTATCTTTGGTTTATTATCTGGGAGAGGATGCAGTACTTCCCTCTCTGGGGGCCTGTCCTATTTCCTTCTAGGTGATAACACAGGGTGTTCGACAGCAAACCGGGTCACTCCTTTCCCTCTCCAACAGAGTTTTTGTTGCTGACAAACTATCAGTATTTCCCTTCACCCTCTGTCATTAAATTATAACCTTTATCATTCTGTGCATTAATAGCATCCATCCTGAACATTTTCATTTCTGAAAGCTTTATGCCATGTTACTACAAATTGGAGAGCACTATGCAATAACACATTCTGGTACAAACATTTGAATTGCTACTTATTCACGCAGGTTATAAAAAAGCAATGCACCTAATTCGGATTTCTCTCTATGCAGTGCCTCCTGTTTTTAATGTTAAGCCATCTAATACTCATGCTCATGAATCTATGGACATTGTGTTTGAATGTGAGGTGAGTGGAAAACCCACACCGGCTGTCAAATGGGTGAAGAATGGAGACATGGTTATTCCCAGCGATTACTTCAAAATAGTGGTGAGTTAAGGGTGTTTTCAGAATTGCATGGTTGTAGCCTGTGCTAGCATTGTGGCTGTCACAAATACCTTACACGGAACCATTTACTGTAATAAACCCTCTTGGAGTGTAGTTTAGTCAATTTAACCTTGCCACGTGGAAACTAAAACTGTCCCTAGCGGGAACAAAAATTGTCTCTGGACAGCCGCACTCTGAACAAATTGTAGCCTTTATTAAAAGGACAGCACTACAAGTCACAGCAAAATGAAATAAAAACCCGACTGCTGACACGTTTCAGTGAAACTAGTGCTTAGTCATAGCTGAATATTTTATTTTGCTGTGACTTGTAGTGCTGTCCTTCTTTTAATAAAGGCTACAATTTGGCTGTCCAGAGACAATTTGTGTTCCTGCTTTGCTAAGTGCATTGCCTGCACCTGAGTTATCTGCAGCGGAGGATATTCATCTGGGTTCCCACCTGGAGTTCCCTAAAGCTGTCCATACATAGATTGAAATTGGTCTTGGTCAGCAGGAGCTGAGCAAGTTTTGATCCATCTATGGCCATTTCTGTTCATAGGAAGTTGATCTGCCAATCGACTTCTTATGTTCCTTCTCGTGTTCCTGCTGGAAAATTTCCATTTGATCAGCACTTGCAGCCAATCGACTACAGGACCGATCAGTGTATTTTGACAGCGGGGGGAGGGGGTCCTGCTGTCAGAATAAAACACAGCAGGGAGGATTTCCTCATTCACCTCAAAAATTGTTTAAATGGTGGAATCTAGTGCCTTTCTTCTTATCTTTTTTGAATCTGCTGGCTGAATGCGCCCGGTCACCGCTGAGGGGGCTGACATATTGCCCCGGCGTTACTTCTGGGTTTGTGGGCTACGGCGCTGTGAGTGGCTGGAGCCATGATAATGTCACTCCTGCACATTGGAACCCTTGGTTCTGGCAAGAAGCTCTGACGTTCCAGCACGATACGCCAGACCTCAAGAGTGCATGTGCAGCTGACGTCAGCGGCTGCATGCAGGGTGAATATCTCCTAAACTTTATTATAGGCTTACCTGTAGGTAAATATCGCCACCACTTTTAAATAAGACTTTTAGAAACATTGTCTGTAAAGACAATGGTAAGTTGGTAAAAAACAGTGATACGATGCCCAAGTACACAATACTCAGTTTTTGTTTTTTTTTAATCTGGAGTAGGAAAACCGTAGTCAAAGGCCAGCCATTCACAGTTTGAAACTCTTTCGAACTGTTAATGGTCAGGCTGAATTGATTAACTTGAGTACAAACAGACTTCTGGATTTGCTTCCAATCATTGCAAGTGGCTGTTAGCAATAATCATTGAAAATATATAAAGTGCAGCACTAAACAAATATGATCATACGGAAAAATAAAGTACAATGCTGTGCTATCAAGAATATGTACATATGTCAATCTAAAAGTCCATAAAAATAAACTGTAAAAGCAATCTCCAGCACATCAAAACAGTGTTGTAATGCATATAAGTAAAGTGCAATACTGTGCAAACAAAAAATGCATATAGTCAATATCGAACTAAAGTCCATGGGAGAATCTGTGCAGAAGGTGAACATCAGATGCCCACCGGTGCGACACCCGTCACCAGAGCAAAAATTAGAGGCTTACCAGAGAGCTAGCAACCACCCTTACGCAGGGCGGTCAATCAACGCTTAATCTAATCTACTGAAAGGAAGCCCCGGATGTCATCTCTGATAGCCGCGGATGGTGTATGATGGCAGGCTCACGGTGAGCCATGAAGCGACATCACAAGACCACCAGTGGAGCTCGATGCCAAAGTGTATGTAAAATACAAGACGCCACATAGTGTAATATTGTACCGACATCAAATTTATTAAAACCGTAGTGCACTTACATTAAAACAGTAGAAATCATCATGTAGAGATTTCAAATCCAAAACTGGTCAGTTTCCTTTAAGAAAAATGTCCGAACATCGTGGCAGAGCTACGTGCACACGCTACTGCGCATGCGTGACCGTCGTTCGGACATTTTTCGTAAGGGAAACGGACCAGTTTTGGATTTGATATGTCAACATGCCTGTTTCTACAGTTTTAAGGTAATTTTATTTTTAGAGCTCCCTTTCAGTAGATTGTACGTCCGATTTAGGCGTTGATTGACTCCCCTGAGTAATGATGGTCATTCGCTCTCTGGTAAGCCTCCAATCTTTGCTCTAGTGATGGGTGTCACACTGGTGGGCATCTGATGTTCACTTTCAGCACGGATTCTACCATGTGATCTTTTTTAATGGACTTTAGTTTGATATTTGATATATGAATTTTTTGTTTGCACAGTATTGCACTTGTATGCATTGGAACACGGTTTTGCTTTCATGTTTTTTTTATGGACTTTTATCTTTATATGCACATTGTCTTGATTGCACAGCATTGCACTTGCATTTTCTGTATGATCATATTTGTTTAGCACTACATACTTTATACATTTTCAGTGTGCCTGGTATTTGTGTTTATAGTGTACAGCTGTTAGTCTATTTTGGTTCCAAGTGCATATATATATATATATATATATATATATATATATATATATATATATATATATATATATATATATATATATATATATATATATATATATATATATATAAAAATTTCTTTAGCAATAATCGGTCTTCTCCCGATGAGCACAGCTTCTGCCGGGAGAAGATGATTGCTGATTCCCCTGTCAACCCTTGGTTGCAGGAAAGAAATTTGCACAGTGTATGGCTGGCCTTAGACGTTGTCTTCTCTAATATGCTGCTCTGGCTTCTGAATGATCTTTCTAACAAAGAACTGGGCAAAGTTGCATGTGCGAATGTGCATGTTTAAGCCTATAGAGCAGGAAAAGCTAAAAGATACCCCTGATGTCCACATTCTTAAAGGAGGGGACATTGGTAGTTGCCATGGAAAAGCCCAATCTAGCCAATGGATTCTTGCCCCAAAAAAGCTCAGGCAGCGCATGTCTGGTATGGTTAGATAAAGCCTATGGACATATTTTCTGTTCAGACCATAACTGGCCAGATTGGGCAGACATATTCTGTCTTAAGGCCCCTTTTAGAGAGTTGAATCAAGCCTTTTCTTTTTTTTGTTTCAAATATTTTTTCCTTTAGGATGATCATGATCTGCAAGTTCTTGGACTGGTACGCTCAGATGAAGGGTTTTATCAATGTATTGCTGAGAATGAGGTGGGAAATGTTCAGGCGGCAGCTCAGCTGATTATTTTAGAGCCTGGTAAGTGCCGAGTGTTAAGCATCCTTCACTGTTTGAATCTGCCATGCATCTAGACCCTCCTGATCTGTGAATCCCTGCATCTCATTCTTCCCACATTTCTACCAGTAATAAATCGGGCCATGCTGGTGTGGCGTATATTTGCTTTGTTGACTTGATGAATATTGACTCCATTATGTCATTGTGTCTTTGACCTTTAATGTTATTATATAATCATTGCCTGGTCTTCCCACCTGTGGAGAATTTCTCCAGTGGCCTGCGTCTAGTTTAGCTGACCTCCTTTTACCTTAGTTTCCTGATCCACCTTTCCACTACCCCCTCTGCAGCATCCTCTTCTCTGTGCGTCATATGTCCTGCTGATTTCTGGGTCATGGAAATAATCCAGTGACATTGGGGTTATCAACCTACATAGAAGTAGATCTCTGCGACTAAAGTTCAAAGACACACAACATGGCAAAAATAATTCTCTTTTTAATTGGTGTAATTAATTTTACATTGCATCACATGTTGTACAATTAATTATTCCTTTGTATTGCACTCCCATGTACAAGTTTTTTATTTTATTTTTATAATTTTATAGCCCATGCATGGAATTGTGTTTTCTAATGATGCAGTCTTCCCTTTTATGAAAATTGTATAATCCTAATTATATATATATTTTTTTATGGTGTTGTTTCTTTGTCTTATACTCCTATATAGATGATGATATTTGAATTGATAAAACTTTTTGCTACTAACTAAAGTATATTTTAATTAAGGTTATACAATTTTTTTATTTTTTATATAGCTTTTGCACTTCAAAAAAGTAGCACTTCAATATTAGACTGTGTTGTTGTGTGTGTTTTTTATATATATATATATATATATATATCTCTGTAGCACTTCAATACTAGACTGTGTGTTTTTTTTATTGGAGACTATATGGTAATGTCTAAGTCTACAATTCACTCTTATTGGTATTTCTGGATTATATGAAATATGCAAAGGAGGAAGACTGTAACATTTTAAAGTTTTACAAGTGAGTTCATTGACCCATTAACAGCCAAGGAATGCGCGGTGTGCTTTGCCACACTGATACCTTGGTCAGTCATTGGGAATAGTTCTGTGTTTTGCATGTTTGTGGGCAGCACGGCCAACAGTAGTGACACTTTGTAAGTTGATTTAAAGTCAAGATTCAGTGAATCCGCAACCACTGGAATTTGTTGACTTCTTATCAGTGAGGGTGTCTTTCTCGTTGGCCAGCTGCCCATGTCTGCATGGAGGCCGTGCCTGTTTTTTTTTGTTTATTTTCTGTTCTTGTTTTTTGCTTTTCGTGTCCGTGTGCCTGTGCTTGTCCTCCCCTCCCTCCCATTTACCTTCGTCAAGGTGTTACCGTCCCAACCTCTCCTGCCCCCTCACTGACCCGTGCCACTGCTCACCATGTAGCTGCCACACCAGGAGGCCCTCTTCCATCATCCCCGAGGGATGTCGTGGCCTCTTTGGTGTCCACGCGATTCATCAAGCTGACCTGGCGTGTACCTGCGGATGCTCATGGAGAAAATCTTACTTACCAAGTCTATTACAGCAAGGAGGGAATGAACAGGTGAGGTTTCTCCTATTAAAATGCTATAATGGATTATTTGACTGTGTCTATATATGGTAAATCAATGCAGAGATTCCCCACTGACCAACACTATAGTAATCTTAAAGTAGTTGTAAACCATTACATATACTCAGTGAAGTGACTGGTCTCAGGTGATACACAGAGCTGAAACAAATTCTCCTACATAAGTTGTACCTGTTTATCTGCAGCTTTTTCTTCTCTAAATCCCTTCAAAGTGGTGGTTTTTAAAACTTGTCTGAGCTGTCAGAAAAGTGGCAGGAGAGCTGAAGTTACTCTGCAAAACTCAGTAAGGAGAGTTCTGAGAACTGATTGGAGGGTAGGGACACACACACCCCTTTCACACTAAGCTGGGGCTGTCAATCAGTTGGAGGTCCCACCCCTGTCATCATTTTTCTCTTGGTGTCAGGAAAAACTTGTTAGAAGTGACTCCTGCAGATGGCAGAGGAATGAAACTCGGTGCTCTGAATTGAGACAAGTACACACTATATATGAACATGCTTTGTTTGTATATTATGTCTGAGGTTTAAAACCACTTTAAGAAAAACTAACCGTAGTATAGCTTTTTTTTTTTTTGCAGTTCTTGTGATTCACTATCTACATACCCCTTTTACTTTTTTATACCAAAATGTCACCTCCTGTTTCCCTGTAGTTGTGTCTGTTTGTCCATCCTGTATCCAAGCTCGCCAATTAAAGGTCAACCTCTTACACTGCATACAACAAAAAACTTTAAGCTTTTTTTAGGATCAAAAAAATGTTAGAATCTTTTTAATTGCGGTCAGTGATTTTCATTCTATTTGGGTTTAGCGTCGTTAAAATAACTTGGTGCCGAATAGTGAAAAATTACCTGGTCATTAAGGGGGTAAATTCTTTCTGGGGCTGAAGTGGTTAAAACATGCTGCAGCTGTGGATTTAAAGCATATTGGCTACCTGGGATTTCTCTACCCACAATTTACAAAGAAAAAAAAAAATTGTCACAAATATGCTTTTTTTTATTTTATTTGATTGCGTGGTTCATTTATCCATGTGTTGATTTTGTGTTTATATCTAATTCTTACAGAGAACGTGTGGAGAACACCAGCCGCCCAGGGGAGTTGCAGGTCACCATTCAGAACCTACTGCCAGAAACTGTCTATTACTTTCGAGTTGTGGCACAAAATAACCATGGAACTGGGGAAAGTTCTACCCCTCTGAAGGTGGAGACACAACATGAGGGTAAGATATGTGTGCACATAATTGCAGCCCTTAAGGCCATTTCTTAGCTTTGCATTCTACATGACTGTGGCTGGCCATAGAAGTGTGTGTGTGTGTGTGTTTTTTGTACTAAACGGCATGTATGCACATCTGCATAAACTGGTCATGTGTTTTTTTTTTGTTTTTTTTTAACATTTCAGTGCATTTAAGACCATCAAGCTGACTCTCCTTTGGGAGCATTTAAAGTGGAGGTCGACCCAAAAGTGGAACTTTCGCTTAATCCTCTCCTTGCCCCCTTACATGCCACATTTGGCATGTCATTTTTTGGGGGGGGGGGGCCTCAGGAGGAGTGGTACTTCCTGTCCCACTTCCTCTTTCTGCCCAGGGACAGCTTAGGCGATACTTCATATCGCCTACAGCGGCCCCTCCCTGTAGGTGATCGCCTAGGACACGTGACAGGTCCCAGGCGATCGTCTGACCAATCATCATCGCATGCAGTGCCCAGCCGTGAAGCCGAAAGCTGTCACGGCCGGGTGCCCACACAAAGAATGAAGACGCCGGAGAGGGAGGAGAGATGCGGAGCTCCGGCCGGCGCGTCGCTGGACCATGGAGCAGGTGAGTGTCTGTTTATTAAAAGCCAGCAGCTACACTTTTTGTAGCTGCTGACTTTTAATAACCATAAAAAAAAGCCTGGAACTCACCTTTTAACAGATGCAGGTTGATCTCTGTCCAAGGAGTTGGTGTTGATGTAGAAGATAATTTTAAGAATCATGGGGTGCATATGGATAATAAACTGGACCAGGAGTAACAATAAAGGTGCTGTAAAGAAAGGATCAGTTCTGCCTCTGTTTTTTTGAGGAGGCTGAAGTCTTTCAACATCTGTCAGATGATGCTAAAGATGTTTTATGAGTCTCTGCTGGCCAGTGCTCTCCTTTATGGGTTGTCAACATGTCTGTTTGCCAGACTATTGCTAACTGGACAAGACAAATTAATATACACTAGGAACCTGTATTCGAGGACGCTGCTTTTCTAGATTAATAAAACTTGGTGTGTACCAAGCTTTAGTCTGCCAAACCTGCCTTCTATGAACGTGTTTTTTGATAGTGAGGAATCCTTTGATAAATTTGATCAAGGAAGTCCCTGGGGAAAGGTGCTCCTACCTCACAAGTAAAAGCCTAAGCTTCCTACTTCTATGGTTACTACCTCTTATTCAGTGTAAGGGTCTGTTCTTTCTCACCAGGTATCAACCTCAAACCAAGGCTTAAAGTGGAACTTTACCTTTTATCTAAAAAGTTCCACTCAATCTCCCCCCCCCCCCTTTTTTTTTTTTGCAGCGGTGCACCTATCTTTTCTCTCCTAGATGAGCAAAGTGGGACTCGCAACAACTTCCTGGGACATGTTTTCCAAGATTCTCCTTGCACCAAATTGGCCCAGAAGGTATCTGGTATGTAGACATACTCAGGCTTCTGGTGGATTCCCCTTGGCCTCTTCCAAATACACCAGACTTGCTGGCCCAATGCCAGCTATGCCATCCTGCTTCTTCATTGCTTGCTTTAATGGCACACCTGTTGTAACTCGAGTCCTGTAGTATAGGAGTATTTTTGACTTATTTCCACCTTACTGTAACTCTGCACCAGGAAAATTAAGCCTTTCATGTGCGATAATAAATCTGGTGAAAGGCAAGAGGTTGAACTCTAGGGGGAATACTCTTGGCACTCATATTTTTGCTTTTCTTCAGTCTGGTCTTGACTGGCATCTGGGCCTGAGTACCCTTAAGCCACAGTTTTCTTCTTTTCAGAAACCACCTGCCTCACAATTTCTTATCAAGACATTTCTTCAGGGGGTTGCTCATATAGGCCCCCCAATCTGACCTTGTGTGTCACCTTGGGATCTCAACTTGGTGCTTTCTTTACTTCAGAGCACCTACTTTGAACTAATTAGAAACCTTCCTTTTAGAGCAGTTGTCTAGTTTTCAAACTGTAGATGTGGCCCTTCGCTTGCCTCTTTTTTTTTTTTGGTCCTTTTGGGCAACATTCCATCCACTGATGCCTTTAATGGAGCACCATCAAAGTGGCACACTCCCTCTCGCTAAAACAAAAGATGGGGCACGGTTTGGTCCCCCAATACACTGGCCCTTTTGTTTAGGAAATTTGGAGATCCCTGCTTTATATATATATATATATATATATATATATATATATATATATATATATATATATATATATATATATATATATATTATATCTATGTATATATATATATATATATTATATCTATGTATATATATGTGTGTGTATATATATATATATATATTATATCTATGTATATATATGTATTATATCTATGTATATATATGTGTGTGTGTATATATATATATATTATATCTATGTATATATATGTATATATGTGTGTGTATATATATATATATGTGTGTGTGTGTGTGTGTGTGTGTATGTGTGATATATATATATATATGTGTGTGTGTGTGTATGTTTATGGTAGCCATTAGGGTTGCACCGATACTAGTATCGGTGACGATACCGAGCATTTGTTCCGATGCTTGATCCGATACCTGGGCAGTCGGGCGATCGGTGGGAGAGCTGCAAGCACCGATCTCCCTGTACAGATTTCAATAAAGCAGCCGACAACCGCTTCTCCTCCTCCCTCCCGCAGCTTTCAGCTGCTTCATTGAAATCTATTCAGAGGGATCAGTGCTTGTAACTCCCCCCACGGCTGCACTGATCACCTCTGACTGTCCCCGTATCCTTCTCCAGCCCCCATCTGTGTCGTCCTCCATGCTCCGCTCCAGTCCCCCTCCGTGATTCTCCGTCCCCTTTGTCCTTGATCTGTCAGGAATGTGAGTGGAGAAAGGAGTCGGTAAATCTGTAATTTCATAGCTCCTGCCTTTTTCAAATGAACAGTGATCACTGACTCTGTCCATTCATAACTGAGCATTGTAAACTTCTTCAGTTTGAGAGGAGAGGAGCCTCTGTCTCCTGTCCATTTCCAGTGCAGCTGAGGCTGCAGAGAATGGGACTGGGGAGTCTCTCCTAAGTCCCTTTCCCTGTCTCAAAAGGGAGATGTCAGGGGTCTGCTAAGATTTCGGTACTTGTACTCAGTCTTAAAATGGTATCGGTGCAACCCTAGTAGCTAGGGTTGCCACCTCATCCCTTTAAAACAGAACACATAGTAATTACACAGGTTCTGGGGCCAATTTTAATGCAGATAAGGCACCAAGTGAGTTTGATTACCACCTTAATCAGCCACAGAACCTGTGTAATTACTATGTGTTCTGTTTTAAAAAGATGAGGTGGCAACCCTACTAGTAGCCATTATGGTAGCCATTACTTCTGTTAGGCATGTTTTCCTCTAAAGAGCCTTTCCTTGCTTGGCACAAGGACAAGATACTTAAGGTGATCTCTTCTGTCCACCTCAATGAGAACATTGGGGTTGATTTACTAAAGGCAAATCCAATTTGTACTACAAGTGCACTGGAAGTGCAGTCACTGTAGATCTGAGGTGGACAAGGAAGGAAAATATAAACAGCATTTTTGCTTGTACATGATTGGATGATAAAATCAGCAGAGCTTCCCCTTATTTCAGATCTTTCCCTCAGATCTAAAGCGACTGCACTTCCAAGTGAACTTGTAGTGCAAAGTGGATTTGCATTTAGTAAATAAACCCCAATGTTTTTTCCTTCCCTGTCCCCACATCGGTGTCTTGATCCTCCTCATTGCTTAACAAAAAAATGGAGCCCCAGGGAGTGGGTGAGGTTAAATGAGTGCGCCATAGCAAATCCTGTACTGTACTTTTACAGGCAAGTCTAAATTCCTGTGTTCACTTGCGAGTCTTGGGTCCCTTTCACGATGTCGTGACTTGAAAGTCGTGCCGTTTTACGGCGATTTTGTGGCCGGGATTTCAGCGAATGAACTTGAGTTCTATGGACCATCAAAGTCAGACCAAAGTAGCACAGGGACTACTTTTGAAGTCGGTGTGACTTTAAGTCGCACAGATATGAATGGTACTCGTTGGAAATTATGGGGTTACGTCTTGTCTGCAGTCCTAAGTCATAGGAAAAGTCGCACACGTGTGAAAGGGGCCTTATTGGTTGATGGTTTCATACATTTAGTATCTGCCTGATGTCTGTGTTTTTAGAATGAATTGGGTTTCTTTTTTTTTTTTTTTTTTTGTCTAGTCCGTTCAAGTGAAATATAAATTTTATTAAATCGTGTTCATGTTTAACAAGCCTTGCCTCTAATGCCGTGTGATTATATGTTTGGAGGAGGCCAGCCATTTTTGCACATTACACATGCAGGCTCTGCTTGTTTGTACTAACTACTCTACTGTGGTTTTGCTAGTCAAGTTTTGTCAGAATGAATATCACAGACACTCTGTAGTCTCTAATGACATGAAATACCACCATGCACCTGATGGCTGTAGATACGATATTGAAGGGGTTCTAAACCCTTGTGTTTTTTTCACCTCAATGCAGATTTTTTATTTATTTTTTGCCTGGAGTTGGGCTTTAAAGTTTCTTGTAGATATGGATATGTGTTTACACAGTAGATGAGATACCCCTGTATGGTGGCCTTCTCTCCAAGTCTTAGAAAAAACTAAACTAGTAATGTAAAATCATTGTTTGTGATTATTCTGTTTAGTAAAATATGTTACAGAATAATAATTTTACATTATACTGGATGGGATTTTTTGTTTAATTGAGAGCATCCATCTTAATTTAGGAATACTGTCTTCTAATCTTGACCTAAAAAATTAGCATTAAATTAGTATTGTGTTTTGAAGTACATAATTCACATGTGAAGCTGTGGTTGCTATCGGCATCCTTTTTTTTAATTATTTATTTAGAAGTATTTTTTTTCTACTTTACAGTTCAAGTTCCAGGTCCTGCACCAAATTTAAGAGCCACATCCACCTCCCCAACTTCTGTCAGTGTCAGCTGGGAAACTCCACTGTCTGGAAATGGGGAAATACAAAACTACAAACTCTACTACATGGAGAAAGGTGCAGGAAATGAGCAGGTATGTAAATGACATAATGGGACCCTTTTGTAATAGGTTTCATACAGAAGAGTAACAAATCTCAGAACTGCCTTTCTAGCACAGAGGAATCATTGAGGTCTCGGGGTATCCTTGCTTATTATTATATCTGCAGTACAGTACATAGCGTTTTCAGAAAGAAAGATTTAGATAGAGGAATAAATAAAATAAAAAAGAATGTGGTATACCTTTTGATACCCTTTACTGCCATTTACTATAAAGTTATTCATTATAAAATTCTACAAATTGTCGGGACAGGAACTCGGTTCATGAAATTTGTAGTAGCATTTCACATTGATGGTCAGTGGAAAAGTGTCCTTTACAATGGGGGTCAGTGAATGCCCCATTTACACTAATGGTCAGTGTAATTCCCCTTATATAGGTGGTTGGTGGGCTGTGGTTAAGGGTTCCATTATATTGGTGAAAAATGCAGATAGGAAGGCTAGTGAGATGAATAATTAAAAAATCCCTTATTGCATAAAACAATAGTGGAACAGCATCAATACAAAATAAAAATAAACAAAAAATCAAACCTAAAATCCTCGTATGGTGAATGTTAATACCAGATGATTCCGAAAGTGACATCACACGGCTCATTCTGACAAGTTGTGTCACGGACACGTGACTTTCTCATCTTTTGAGAAAGTCGTGCGTCGGTGACGCAACACATTGGGAGGAGCCGAGTGAAGTCACAGCTGAGACCAGAAGTTTGGTTTTGTTCGCACTGTATCATCGTGTGACCCTCCTTGGTCACGATCTACTCAGCCCATTGCCTCTATTTTAACTGTAAGTGACTACGTTGTCTTAATAAATTTTGTCTTAAAATACTACACTATGAAGATCCTTACTTTTATTCCATGTATGAGTCGGGGATCATCTTGTATTCACCTTACGAAAATTTAGTTGACTCCATTGAAGCGCATTATTCTTTTGGTGAGCGGCCATTGCACACAGTGGTGGATTATCCTTGGGCTAGAACACTGGCTTTTCACTATTGTTTGGATTATCACTGGATCACATCACTGTAGTGTGTATATATAGACAGATTTTATAGTGTTTACCTTCTTTACATCTGACTTTTTGCAATTATGTCTGTGGAGATTATTCAGTTTGATTAATTTCAATTCATTTTTGTATCCGCATTTTCTATGCTGATTTTACTTACACTGTGCACTGTATAATGTTACATTTTTTTGTTTATTTTTATTTTGTATTGATGCTTCACTATCTTATTTAATAAAGAATGTTTTACTTTACCTCACTAGATTGAGCGCCATCCTATTTATCGTTATTTTTGAGTTTTATATATGTGGTGACACTATAAGAGCCGGTTCACACTGGGGCGACTCAGCCGCCTGACAAGTCGCGTCCCATTGTATTCAATAGAACCGTTCTAATAGGAGCAACGCAAGTCGCTCTGACTTAGAAAAAGGTTTTTGTACGACTTCGGGGGCGACTCGGGGCGACTTGCATTGACTTCTTTACAGAAGTCATTTTGCAAGTCGCCTCTGAAGTAGTCTTCAGGAAACCTTGCCGAGTCGCCCCAGAAGTCGTGCCTCCCCAGTGTGAACCGGCTCTAAGGGTTTGGCTGCCCTCTCTTTAATTGATTTATCACTGCCTCATTCAGATTTTTGCACACGGTTTTATTATACTGGGAAACGATTCGTTTTTCAGACTACACCTCTTTACATTGGTGGTCACTGTGAAAAATGCTCCATACTTTGCTGGTTGGTGGAAAGAATGCCCCCTTACAGATACCTGAAAAGATCATTGGTGTCAGTGGCAGGCATAAATTGCTGCTTGGTAAAGGCACCCCAGCAACACCTGTTGCGAGAAACTATTTTAGAGTAAAATATGTTTTTAAATTCTCATTTAATGCTGGACTGCTCCATGGTTCTGTTTTTACCATTCCCCTTTTAAACTTGCAGGATATTGATGTGGGGGGACTCTCGTATACTGTCACTGGACTGAAGAAATACACCGAATATACATTCCGAGTTGTGGCGATTAACAAACATGGGCCAGGAGTGTCAACGCAGGATGTCATTATCAGGACTCTTTCTGATGGTTTGTGTTACATATTTTCTTTACTTGTGATTCACACTCCTTTTCTTTGTGTACTTCTTCTCCGTGGCCTTGCTCATGAGTGCTGAATTTTCCTTGTCATTTGCCTATATTCTAGTACCCAGTGCTGCTCCTCAAAACCTGACCCTGGAAGTGCGCAGCTCACAGGTAACCCCCTGCGTTCACTCTCATGATCTTAAAATGCTCAGACATTTTCTTATCATAAAGTGCCTGCTTCTTACAATTATTGTATACATTTTCTGTATGATGGGTTCCCTCTATACCCACAAACCTGTAAGTTCTGTTTAGAACATCTTTCATGTGTATGTATTGTAACCATTTGTACCTACTTATCTACCAGAATGGTTAGTGGTGAATAGATAAAAGATTGTACCATAAAAGAACACTTGAAGTGTGCCTATAGCCTAACATTTTGTGAATTATGTTGAAAAGTCTGCCAGTTCAATATAGCAAGGCTGTCTACTATGTCTATCATTGTAAAGTGTAGGGATGGATTTTAGTTTGACATTTGGCCCAGTATGAAAATTTCAGTTTTACCTTTGAACAGGAAACCGTTATTTCAAAGCTCTGGTATGTTTAAAATGGTTTACTTTTTTAATTCTTAGAGCATCCTAGTGCAGTGGCAACCCCCTCCTCTGGGCACTCAGAATGGACAGATTGTAGGTTATAAGTTGCGTTACCGCAAGACTGCAAGAAAAACTGAAACTATTGAGATCCTGGTAGAAAACCAGCTCTCACAACTTGTTACTGGTGAGTGCTGTCGCCTCTCTGCATCATCTTTGCTTTTTGCGATGCCTCTGAAACTGAAGAATGCTTTTATCTCCAGGGCTAGAGAAGAACACAGAATACAGCTTTCGGGTTGTGGCCATGACCGTAAATGGGAGTGGACCAGCCACTGACTGGGCTGCTGCAGACACATTTGAAAATGATCTTGATGGTGAGAGAACTTGTTTGCAGGGTGATTACCTTCCAAAGGAATAGCATGCAAATAGTAGCATTCTGAACTGTTTCCCTTAAAAGGGTGTTGGAGTGACAGTTCATACAGTTTGATGTAATGTGTGAAGTAGGACAGCCTTATTCACTAGCCTTAACACACAGAGGAGTATCAGGAATGCAGAGGAGCTTGTATGTCTGTGCAAATCTAGCACATTCATTTCTTAAATGATGCGCTCACTGTTGGAACATGTTACATGTTCTACCCGTTTTTAGGGTAGAACATGTAACCTGTTCCAGCATCAGCAGCTTCATACCCCTCCTTCCTGTGACAGCGGGTGCGGACCTTCTCTATGCACCCTCTGTCACAATTTGAAAAATGGCACATCCGTGCGGGCATCGCCCCACATGGCTGCATCATTCATGTCTACAAGTACCGCCAGCCATTGCGGATGGTAGCTTTGTAGTTCTCGTGAACTGCAAGGGCGCTGGTGAGGGTGCTCTTAGTCCATTTATCTTCCTGCTCTTGGGCATCTGACTGACTGTACAAGATATTGGCAGACAGCTATCCTGAGCGTCTAAAGGAGCCTTATATGGCACCCATGATCTGCTGATCACCGCTGCAATGCTCTGAAGGCTCCTTAGAAAAAATAAATGCAATTTTTTTTACTTTGTGTGATTCATTCTGTATTGTTGTATACCCGTTGTGTTGAAAGTTTGCTTTAGAATGTTCAATTACGGTGTTTTTGCCCCCTCAGAATCACGTGTTCCTGATATGCCAAGCTCACTTCATGTGCGTCCTTTGGTGACCAACATTGTTGTTAGCTGGACACCCCCAGAAAATCAGCATCAAGTAGTTGTCCGTGGTTATGCTATTGGTTATGGACTTGGAAGTCCTCATGCTCAGACAGTTCGTGTTGACCATAAACAGCGTTACTACACCATTGAAAATCTGGGTAAACTATCATGTTGTGTTTTTTTTGTACATTTACCTTGACTGTTTTGTTTGTTCCACACACAAAGTGTAGCTAGACTAGGGCACCATGAGCTCATCCCTTGTGCTTAAAGTATCACTATAGCCAAAAGGAATAGTCTAAGTGCCGCCTCCTAAGCATTTTTTTTTATTATTATTATTTAAACACCCAGTGATTAGGGTGACCACATTTCCAAACTGCCATTCAGGGACACCCCCCCCCCCTTAAAAAATATATGTTTTTTTACATATTTTTTTGCGTATTTTGGGGGCAGGGGCGTATCATGAATCAGCGGGCCCGTGTGCAAGATCAAAAGAGGGCCCTAGGCCCCATCAAATGCTGCCACTGTGCCCCATCTAATGCCACCACTGTGCCTCATCAAATGCCACCACTTGTGCCTCATCAAATGCAGCCACTTGTGCCCCATCAAATGCAGCCACTTGTGCCCCATCAAATGCCACCACTGTGCCCCATCTAATGCCGCCACTGTTCCCATCAAATGCAATCACTTGTGCCCCATCAGATGCAATCACTTGTGCCCCATCAAATGCCACCACTGTGCCCTATCTAATGCCACCACTGTGCCCCATCATGTGCAATCACTTGTGCCATCATATGCAATCACTTGTGCCATCAAATGCAATCACTTGTGCCATCAAATGCAGTCACTTGTGCCATCAAATGCAGTCACTTGTGCCATCAAATGCAGTCACTTGTGCCATCAAATGCCACCACTGTGCCCCATCAAATGCCGCCACTGTTCCCCATGAAATGCAGCCACTACTGTGCCCCATCAAATGCTGCCAGTGTGTCCAGCAATTGTTGCTACTGTGCCCCATCAGATGCTGCCAGTGTGCCCATGAATTCTCGCTACTGTGCCCATCAGATGCTGCCAGTGTGCCCATGAAATGTTACTACTGTGCCCCATCAGATGCTGCCAGTGTGCCCATGAATTGTCGCTACTGTGCCCCCATCAGATGCTGCCAGTGTGCCCATAAATTGTCGCTACTGTGCCCGCATCATATGCTGCCAGTGTGCCCATGAATTGTCGCTATTGTGCCTCAAATTCTAGTGTGCCCATGAATTGTCGCTACTGTGCCCCCATCAGATGCTGCCAGTGTGCCCATGAATTGTCGCTATTGTGCCTCAAATGCCAGTGTGCCCATAAATTGTCGCTACTGTGCCCCATCAGATACTGCCAGTGTGCCCATGAATTGTCGCTATTGTGCCTCAAATGCCAGTGTGCCCATGAATTGTCGCTATTGTTCCCCATCAAATGCCAGTGTGCTCATGAATTGTCGCTACTGTGCCCCCATCAGATGCTGCCAGTGTGCCCATGAATTGTCGCTATTGTGCCTCAAATGCCAGTGTGCCCATGAATTGTCGCTACTGTGCCCCCATCAGATGCTGCCAGTGTTCCCATGAATTGTCGCTATTGTGCCCCATCAAATGCCAGTGTGCCCATGAATTGTCGCTACTGTGCCCCCATCAGATGCTGCCAGTGTGCCCATGAATTGTCGCTATTGTGCCTCAAATGCCAGTGTGCCCATGAATTGTCGCTACTGTGCCCCCATCAGATGCTGCCAGTGTGCCCATGAATTGTCGCTATTGTGCCCCATCAAATGCCAGTGTGCCCATGAATTGTCGCTACTGTGCCCCCATCAGATGCTGCCAGTGTACCCATGAATTGTCGCTATTGTGCCTCAAATGCCAGTGTGCCCATGAATTGTCGCTACTGTGCCCCCATCAGATGCTGCCAGTGTGCCCATGAATTGTCGCTATTGTGCCCCATCAAATGCCAGTGTGCCCATGAATTGTCGCTACTGTGCCCCATCAGATGCTGCCAGTGTGCCCATGAATTGTCGCTATTGTGCCTCAAATGCCAGTGTGCCCATGAATTGTCGCTACTGTGCCCCCATCAGATGCTGCCAGTGTGCCCATGAATTGTCGCTATTGTGCCTCAAATGCCAGTGTGCCCATAAATTGTCGCTACTGTGCCCCATCAGATGCTGCCAGTGTGCCCATGAATTGTCGCTATTGTGCCTCAAATGCCAGTGTGCCCATAAATTGTCGCTACTGTGCCCCATCAGATACTGCCAGTGTGGCCCATGAATTGTCGCTATTGTGCCTCAAATGCCAGTGTGCCCATGAATTGTCGCTATTGTTCCCATCAAATGCCAGTGTGCTCATGAATTGTCGCTACTGTGCCCCCATCAGATGCTGCCAGTGTGCCCATGAATTGTCGCTATTGTGCCTCAAATGCCAGTGTGCCCATGAATTGTCGCTACTGTGCCCCCATCAGATGCTGCCAGTGTTCCCATGAATTGTCGCTATTGTGCCCCATCAAATGCCAGTGTGCCCATGAATTGTCGCTACTGTGCCCCCATCAGATGCTGCCAGTGTGCCCATGAATTGTCGCTATTGTGCCTCAATGCCAGTGTGCCCATGAATTGTCGCTACTGTGCCCCCATCAGATGCTGCCAGTGTGCCCATGAATTGTCGCTATTGTGCCCCATCAAATGCCAGTGTGCCCATGAATTGTCGCTACTGTGCCCCCATCAGATGCTGCCAGTGTACCCATGAATTGTCGCTATTGTGCCTCAAATGCCAGTGTGCCCATGAATTGTCGCTACTGTGCCCCATCAGATGCTGCCAGTGTGCCCATGAATTGTCGCTATTGTGCCTCAAATGCCAGTGTGCCCATAAATTGTCGCTACTGTGCCCCATCAGATGCTGCCAGTGTGCCCATGAATTGTCGCTATTGTGCCTCAAATGCCAGTGTGCCCATAAATTGTCGCTACTGTGCCCCATCAGATGCTGCCAGCCAGTGTCACTGTTAATTGCCCCTATTTGCTCACCTTTTGATGGAGTGGTGGCACAGGGTAGTCTTCAGCCAGCGTTGGTGGCCTTCTATTTTGTCAGGACTTGAGGAGGCAGTGAATCGGGCCGCTTGGGCGGGAGCCGGGAGGAGCCTGTCTGGGCCCTGGTCCTGCTGGAGCCTGGAGGAGCCGGAGGTCAGACCGGCAGATGTGACGGAGAGATGACACAGGCAGCGGGCGGGAGTCGGTCACGGACGGCGGATCGAGCAGCTGCAGCAGCTGACAGTGGGCAACCGAGGCCTGGAGTGGGGGAGGAGGAGGTCTGCCCTAACGATGCTGCGCTGCGCTGCTGCTCTCCCTCCTGCAAGAACCGCGGCTGGCCGCTGGAGGAGGAGGAGGTGGGGGTGGAGTCGTCGGAGCGTCAGGGAGAGCGGGACACGGGTGACGTCACTGGTTGCTACACGCCAAGCGGGGCGTCCCTAGCAACCAGTGATTTAGAATCAATAAATTACAAGCGGCACTGTGGCAGGCTGGCAGCAGCGGCAGTGAGTGTGTCAGACTGTCAGTCAGTTGATTCCGGGACCCTCTATTGTCCCGGTTTGAAGGCTCCCGGGACACGGGACAAAAATGTAAATTACGGGACGATCCCGGGCAAACCGGGACACGTGGTCACCCTACCAGTGATCCTGGTAGTTGATGGGCCCTTCTCCTGCAGGGTGACAATGCTTCAATCACGATTCCGCTGCAGTATCGTATCCCTGCGCAGCTGTGTTCTTTAAAGCGGAACATCATTTTTGGGGGGGGGGGAGCGGGCGCCCTTCCTTCCCCTGCAACCTTCTGGGAAACATCACAAAGCGCAGTGCTGGGCACAGATGCGCAGTTGAAAGCAGCAAGGCTTCACTTCTGGGTTCCCGAAGTGAAGATGCTTGCACCTGATCAGATTTAAGAATCTGCTTCAATGAGGACATTGCTGGATCCAGGGGCATGCAAGTGTCTTTATAATAACTGTAGCTACTTGACCTTTATTTTTTTGGGTTAGAGTGGAGCTTCTCCTTAAGTACGTAGAGGAGGAAGTTATCAGGGTTTTCACCCTATCTCCAGTACATGACATGGTGCATGACTGGTATTAAGTAGAGTGTTCTGGGTCAGAGGGAGTGATGCAGGACACCCTCTCGAATACCTCTCCTTGGATGGTGGATTCAAGACTTCAGCAGTCCTTGTTTTTCTCCACTCGTAAGAAAGGTTTGGCCAGAGAGAAGCCCATTTGTAGCAGCATTGAGAAGCCTGTCCTAAAATGGATTGAACTTTGTTCTAACAGTGCCATCATGTGGACAATTTTTATTTATTTTTTTCTTTCTTCCCCTTAGGTTCATCTAATGAACGTACTAAAAAATTAAGTACCAGCCATGTAGTGTAGTACAGTTGCTTCCTGTACAGTTCTCTGATGAGCGAAATTTCCTTTTTTTTTTTTTTAGTCTAAGGCCTAAGGCTTGAAAAAGCTCAGTACAGCTTTTTTTTTTTTTTTTTTTTTTTTTTTACTGAGCTAAAATACAGCCCATTCATTATAATGTGCCTATGCACACAGGCACGTAAACAAGCACAGTGTTTTTTCAGTAAAAAATAAAAATTAAAATCAGCATTTTTGGTCAGTAATTTACACCACATTTGTGCGCAAATTCGCACAGATTTGTCCATTGACATTGTCACTGTGAGAACAAGCATGCGTGCGAAAATACGTAAAAAAAAGTAAATGCTCAAACAGGCGTATCAAGTGCAAGAGGCCTAAGGATTGTAGTGTTTGATACTGAGAAGTCTTCATGTAGTTATTTAATTTGTTAGGTGGGGGTATAATTTTATCAGTTTGCAAAAAAAAGCATATTTTGTTATACAATATAGTTGTGGTAATTATTATGAAAACCAGTTCAGAAAGCTTTAAACCAAAAATGTTATTTTGTTTAATGCCTACTGTGAAATAAGTTGTATAATGTAATAGCAGGAGAAAAACCTAGACACTGTGCTATATCTTCTTAAACTCCTCAATCCAGCCTTTGAGCTGAGTTTGTTTCTGAGATATTTTTTTTTTTTTATAAACTTTGTTTGTTTTCTGCAATTACAGTCATCAAAAAGGAAAGGCACAGTAATCGGTACAATATAGGCATATCATGGCACAAAATGCAACCAACTCACATCACTCCACTGTACTTCCCTCCCTCGGGATAATTGCCCCGGTCCCTCAATGGAGGAACTAGAAAAAACGTTACTCCCGGGTGACCCATGTGGACCAAACATGGCCACATGTAATAGTTACCTGATAGGTACAAACACCCCCGACCCACACACACACACACACACACACGCACACTCAAGCATCCATCCAATCCGTCCACCAGCCCCCCTGACGTTCACCAGAGCCTCCCCCCATAACCCTTTATGGCTGAGAAAGTGGGGTATCCTTCCAGAAAGAGTCTGCAATATACAGCCATGGTTGCCAGATCTTGCTTAACTTTTTGGGGCAGGCCCTGCCTTTTATATATGCATTTAAATATGGGTAAAACCTTATTCACCATACGATACAGCATTTGAATGTCCGGGGCGGACGCACTTTTCCACTGTAACAATATCCGTTTCCTAGCATAGAACAAAACTATTTGAATCAGAGTCCGAGCATGCGTTGTAGGTATAGAGTCATTGAGCACCCCCAACAATCCAGCCTCCGGGGTGAGAGGAATCGAAGTGCAGAGAGTCCCCAAAAAAAGAAAACCGTTCCTTCCAGTACGATGATACAGCAGGGCATGACCAAAACATGTGTATGTAGTCTGCCTCGGTGGAGTCACACCGAGGACAAGAAGCACTGGAAATCGTACCCATGCGGGCCAACCTGGCAGGAGTATAGTGTAGCTGGTGGATACATTTAAATTGAACATATTGATCATTGGACCCAATCAGATCAAGGAAGCAAACCTCCGAGGCCTCCTCCCACCCCTCCTCGGACAGCCCCGGAATATCCACCCCCCATTTCCGCCGAGCATTCAGGAAGGGTTTAACCCCTACCGACTGAAGGCGTGAGTAGAATGTCGTAACCAGCTTCCCCAAATCTAAATATGACATGAGTGCCTCTAGAGGCGATTCCGTGAGCTCCTGGGTCAAACCCTCAAATTGAGTCCGTATTGCGTGGCGGAGTGACATATTCCTGAATAGAGCTCTTTCCGTTATCCCACTGCGTACCTTCAAATCCTCAAATGAAATAAATGTGTCCTGAACAAAGATGTGTGAAACACGTGTGACCCCCATTTGGGTCCACCACCCGGAGTCTGGGTGGCCCAGGAGCTCAGGGAAGTTCAAAATTTTGCCATAGGGGAGCCATAGGAGACACCCTGCCCGAGTCTGTAAGCACCCCATTACCCTCATGCCAAGCCAACCAGCTAACCTCTATCGGGGAGTCCCGGGAGCACCGCCTGGCCCTTGACCTAAATAGGTTATCAACCAGCGAGTCCCTGGAGCCCACCAAAGCAGTCAGTAGAGCGGTGGAACAGGACGGAGAGGCCTCCAGGAACCAGTCATAGACATATGTGAGCTGAGACGCTATAAAGTACTGTCTCAAGTTGGGACATGCCAAACCCCCATCCAGCTTAGCAGCCTGGAGAGAGGCCCTAGCAATCCATGGGTTTGACCCTTGCCACAGAAAAGTGAACAGGAGCGAGTTACGTTTTTTAAAAAGTTTTTTCAATAAAAAAAATAGGGGATGCCCGGAACACATACAAAAATTTTGGGTAGGTATATTCATCTTAAAGATATTTATACGGCCTATGAGATTAAGCGGTAGAGAAGCCCAAGTTTTAAGCCTGGTCTCCATATGTGACACAATTGGGGTAACGTTAAGAGTTTCAAAAGAAGCCAGGTCCGCATTAGTTTCTGAGATATTTATCAAGAACCCCCTGTTTGGATTATATGTGCCTTTACTACTATGACTACCATGCTGTCTTTATGGTGACTGGATGACGATTCTGTCTATTGGCTCCCCATTGGAAAGTATTTACTTTCATTTTAAGATTATGTACAATACCATTGACTGTTTACTGATTGTACCTTGGCTTACTCATTTGCACCTCTATGGGCATCACCTCTATGGGCATCATGGATACTATAGAACTGGGGCTACATGTGTGGCAAGTTTCGGGTGCCCAAATTTACCGGAGATATTTAACATGAGTCTATGGAAGGGGTGCCCGAATTTGAAAAATTGGTACTCCCCGGCCATAGGGCCCCCGGACAACAAACTTTGCACACTTGTAGAAGTGTGGGGCTATGTGTGTGCCAAGTTTGGGGTCCAGGGGACCTACGGCAGGCCGGTACCAGGTCCTCAAAGTCCGGGCAATTAGGTGCAAAAAGGTGACTCGAGTATAAGCTGAGGGGGATATTTTCAGCATAAAGAAAATGTGCTGGGAAAAACTCGGCTTATACTCGAGTATATATGGTACTCTATTAAAGAATATGCGTGGCTTCTATTGTATGGATTCTGTCACATGTGCTCCTGAAGAATTCCCAAAACGTGTTGAGTCCACATGTGAACTGTAATTGGAATCTCTGCGTGTTGATTGTAATTTTTAGTGTTGTGCATTAGATTTTTTTAATGGTATAAATGTAGTTTTTATGGTACTCCTTTTTTTTTCCATATGCCAACACAAGTCCATGACTAAATAGTCTGTTTATAGTTATGATTTTTGTAAAAAATTAAGAAAGGAGGGGGGGGGGATGTAAACACCTTTTTTTTTTTTTAAAAGGCTTGAGACCGGAAAACCGCTCAGCATTTATTGCAATGATATTTGATTGTGCTGTACTGTAAGGTTTAAATAAGGGGTACTTGGGATGCTCTATAGCCAAACAGATCACCTCTACCGTGAATTCAAGACGCAGAACTGTAATCGGCTTGTTTAAAGCCACTTCAGACTCTGTGTGTACCAGACAGGTTCAAAGAGCCGAAGCTGATAAAATTGTACTAATCAAATAAAATTCCCGGCTCATTCTTTGAATGCCGTTTTGTGTTCTCCTCCATTGATGTTAATGTTTTACTATTGAACATTTTGGTTTAACTTTTGAATTTTCTCTTTGCAGACCCTAGTTCACACTATGTCATCTCTCTGAAGGCTTTTAACAATATGGGGGAAGGCATCCCTTTATATGAAAGTGCTGTAACGCGACAACATACAGTAACCTGCATAATTCATATATTCTGCTCTATTTATAGGGCAGAGAGAACATATAAGCATTGGAAAAATCTCAGAATATTTGTAGTTTGTGCTAATACTAACAATTTCTCTTCTTTCTCTCCCTTTTTTCTCTCTTACTTTAACTATTAAAACCTTTTACCTTTTTTTGATTTGTATTTATTTTATCATATGCCTGGGCTGCCTGTGCATAATGTATTTATTTCCTGCATGTTTTTTTCATATCATTTTCTATTCCATATTTTTCCATCCATTTCATCCCTTTTTTTATATTTAATTTTCCATGTGTTTTCACAATTTTGTGACGTAGACACTTCTGAAGTTGATGTTTATGTTGTTCATTGCCTCATACACCCCAGTTCCCAGAGCCCAGCCCCATGTTGCCCCCTGTGGGGTCCAGCAACCATCTTGAGCAGTGACACAGTACGGCTAACCTGGGCAGACAACTCTCTACCCAAAACCAGAAGATCACAGATGCACGTTATTATTTCTGCAAAATGGAAAACCAACATTCCAGCTAACACAAAGTACAAGGTGAGAGACTGATGGAAGTGTGGTGTTGTGGTGTGTGGTGTGTGGTGGTGTGTGTTTATATGTATGTATGTATATATATATATATATATATATTAGATATATATATATATAGTATGTATGTGGAAACTAATGGCGCAAACCACACTAACTAGAGAATAACACAAAATGGGGGGGAAAAATACCTGAATACCTTAAACTCCACGAACAGCTATAACTATATGTAAATTATAGGGAGACTGATGTGTAAAGAGAATAATCAATCCTAGCAGCAACCACAACCAAATAGTGCTCACACACTGATAACAAAATAAAAACGGGGGGGTGTTGGGGCGCTTGCCAATATTAAATAAATGCATATCCAATAACTAATTAATTTTAAATATTAATATGGTGCAGATGATGCAAATAAATAATATTAATTAATGTGAAAACACTAAAAAAATGTGCAGAGACAATAACTATCAACCATCATAGTAAAGTGCAAACTTGGTGCATTTTCTTAATGTGCAATAATAATAATCATAAGCAGATCTTCAATGCATTCATGTGTAATGAGTGAAAAATACTAAAAGTGCTCCTGCAAAAAAACAGTTCATTCTCAGCAAAAGATCGTTATCCAGTGTCCATAAATTTTCCTGATGTGTAAGGTGATAAAAAATCCACTTGCAAACTGCCAGGTGCTCCACTCCAAGTGACCCCGTTAACACCAGCCTCTCACCTCAGCTGCTTATGTTAAAAGCCTCCAAATGAATATGCAGCAGCTCACACTCCCGGTGATCAGATAAACCACAGAGGATCACTTTTTAAAAGAACTTCCAGGCTGCCGATGTCTATTGGCTCTCAAAGTAGTTCACGGCCCCCAGTAGTAGATGTAAAGAGAAAATATGCTCCATAGTGCTGTATCATTTAAAAAACAAATACTTTTTAATAAGAAAATATGCACTTACAATTATGTAGAAACAAAACGGCATCTGAATAAAGCTCCTCCGCCTCGTCCGGCCGCGAGCGGGATGACGTCCCGTAGCGCTCTCCTCCCTCCCGCGTTAACGTGGCTGGTCACACCACTTAATCATGGATACCCTATGATTAAGTGGCGTGACCAGTCACGTAACGCGTAAGGGAGGGAGGAGAGCCGTAGGTGACGTCATCCCCACTTGCGGCCGAGAGCGGAGGAGCTTTATTCCAATGCTGTTTTGTTTCTACAAAATTGTAAGTGCATATATTCTTATAAAAAGTATTTGTTTTAAATGATACGCACTATGGAGCATTATTTTCTCTTTACACTCTACTACTGGGGCTTGTGTATCTACATTGAGAGCCATATAGACATCGCCAGCCCTGGTCACTTGGAGTGGAGCACCTGGCAGTTTTGCAGTGGATTTTTTATCACCTTACACAAATCAGGAAAGTTATGGACACTGGATAACTATCTTTTGCATGAGATTGAAACTGTTGTTTTTTTGCAAGGAGCACTTTTTGATTTTCACTCATTACACATGAATGCATGAAGATCTGCTTATGATTATTATTATTGCTATTTTTGCACATTTAAGAAAATTGGCACGAAGTTTGCACTTTACTATGATGATTGATAGTTATTATCTCTGCAAATTTTTTTAGTGTTTTCACATTGGTTATTAATTATTTGCATCATCTGCACCATTATTAATATTTAAAATTAATTAGTTATTGAACTTGTATGTATTTAAAATTGGCAAGCGCCCCAACACCCCCCCCCCCCCCCCCCGTTTTGTGTGTGTGTGGTGTGTGTGTATATACAGTGGGGATCGAAAGTTTGGGCACCCCAGGTAAAAATTTGTATTAATGCGCATAATGAAGCCAAGGAAAGATGGAAAAATCTCCAAAAGGCATCAAATTACAGATTAGACATTCTTGTATGTCAAAAGTTAGATTTTATTTTCATCATTTACACTTTCAAAATTACAGAAAACAAAAAAACGATCCCCACTGTATGTGTGTGTGTGTGTATGTATGTATGTATGTATGTATGTGTGTGTATGTATATATATATATGTATGTATGTATGTATGTGTATGTATGTATGTATGTGTATGTATGTATGTGTGTGTATAGATAGATAGATAGAGATATAGATAGATAGATAGAGATATAGATAGATAGAGATATAGATATATATAGATAGATAGATAGATATACCACACCCATGCACACTGCTTTATAAAACGGTATGAATAAAGTGTAATACATTTGGAACTAGCATTGTGAATATGAAAACAAGGGTAAATGATACATTAGGCCTAACATATGTGTACTTTTTGTTACTTTTCCACATTCTCAGATGGCAAACAGTACAACACTCAGCTATTTGGTTAGTGGTCTAAAGTCAAACACCCTTTATGAGTTCTCAGTGATGGTTACTAAAGGTCGACGGTCAAGTACATGGAGCATGACTGCCCATGGCACTACCTTTGAATCAGGTATCTTTAAAAAAGAAAAAAAAAGAAAACTTGTATCATTGCACTTTGTCCAGTTCTGTGCAAAGTATCATTGTACTTTGTTATTTTCTAGTGCCATCCTCGCCTCCTAAAGATGTGACTGTCGTGAGCAAAGAAGGCAAGCCACGCACTATTATTGTGAACTGGCAACCTCCATCAGAAGCAAATGGCAAAATTACAGGTGACATGGCAATAATGAACTCTTTGCATCATTTTTTTTTTTTTTTTTTTTTTTTTTTATGCTTTGAAAATTTTCACAGCATATACCCAGGAGAACAGAATTATTCAGTAATATGGGACCAGAATGAATGCAAAGAATATAGTGCATCTCTTCTTATTGGCAAAATTCTGTTAATTTCATATGGAAATGTAAGGTTCCCTATAAACCAGTTATTAAAATTATCCTGAAATATGGTTTAAATTCAGCTGAAGCACTTTACATTTGTGTTTGTAATAATTTCAAAGCAAAACCAAGGCTAAAGTAGGGCTGTTCAGCATGGGGCAGCTGAATTGTGATCCATGTATGGAATAGCGGGTAGTGTTTTTGCCTGATCAGTGCTGCCGGCAAAACTGATTATTGCATCATGGCCGACAGGGAAGAGACTCCTAGCCAGCAGAATAGCATGGCAGGGAGGATTCCCCTATCCACATTGGATGTGTGAATTAACCACTTACTGTCCAAGGACGTCATATGACGTCCTGGACATTCAGTGGGGATATCTGAAGATGCCTGCCAGCTACAGGGCATCATTCAGATATCCGATCTCTTCAGCCGGCGATTCTGTGCACCATAAGAACGATCATAGCGGCCAGAAAACAATCTTAGAAGCGAACACACATGTAAGTCCTGCCCACATATGTAAACGCCGTTCAACCACACATGTGAGGCATCGCCGCGTGCGTTAGAGCGCCAGCAACAATTCTAGCACTAGACCTCCTCTGTAACTCTAAACTGGTAACCTGTAAAAAAAAATTAAGCAACGCCTATGGAGATTTTTAAGTAATGAAGTTTGGCGCCATTCCATGAGTGTGCGCAATTTTAAAGCGTGACATGTTGGGTAGTATCTACTCGCGTAACATCATCTTTCACATTATACAAAAAAATTGGGCTAACTTTATTTCTTTTGTTTTATTAATTCATGAAACCATTTTTTCCCCAAAAAAGGCGTTTGAAAATGATTGCGCAAATACCGAGCGAGATAAAAAGTTGCAATGACCGCCATTTTCTTGCCCTAGGGTGTCTGCTAAAAAAACATATTGTTTGGGGGTTCTGAGTAATTTTCTAGCAAAAAAAATATGATTTTTGCATGTAGGAGAGAAGTGCCAAAATAGGCCGGTATGAAGTGGTTAAGGAATTTTTTTTTTTTTTTTTTCAAACACGCTTATTTATTGAAAACAAAACAATTCATGTATGGGCGCTTAATGTAGTTGGAAAAGCTACTATTATAAAAAAAAAAAAAAAGGCGACTTATACCTTGTATCAGAGCGTCTTCCGGCGCTCACGTGCCTCCTTGGTTCTCTCTCTCCCCATCTGACAGATACAGCAGGAGGGCCCGAGAACTCCTCGTGATGTGAGCCAACGAGGAGACACAGCGGATGACAGAGGCACAATAACTGACACATTGTCGCTAAGCAGCAGGGGGAGGTGCAGAAACTGGCTAGGATCAGACAGGTTTTTTAGGTGATACAGCGGGCCAAATGACACAGCACAAGCAATGTGCGGTCTAAAATGCTTTAAAGGAACAAGATCTTTAGGAGGGGAAAGGCCATTTTATGGGTTAACCAGGCTGTGTGTTGTATTGCACAGTCCCATCAGTCCTTCTAAAAGCAGGAATGTCAGAGGGGAAAGCAGAGAGATTCCCCTCATCCTCATCAGTGTGCTGTTGCTCTTTCTTGCCTAATCTCTGTAGCAGGAGATGTACTACTGTATTAAAGGATACGTTTTCCTGTGGAACATGTTGCACATTTCACCCTGATTTTAAGGCTGGAAACATGTAACATGTTCCCACCCTGCATCGTCTCCCCCAATCCCATTCTAATTGTGACAGTGGACTGGGGATCTTCTTCCCTGTACCCATTGTCACATGCGGCGTTAACAGAGTTATGTGAATGAATAAACTTTAATTACCACATCCTTTGCGGCTGATGGCTTGTAGTTCTCCATGAACTACCAGGGTGCTTCGTTGGTTTCTTCCTGTCAATTCAGTAACTGCCTGCCCATACAAGGTAGGGGTAGGACAGCTTTTCACAGTCTACAGGAGCATTGAGCTGCTGATTTGCGGGTGCATTGCTTTTTAGGCTCCTAAGAAGAAAAGAAGTGCATTTATTTTTTAGAAAGGTGAACTTATCTTTTAACAATGGTGCTTTGTTCTGGCTATAGTGTGCATGGAGTAAGTGAAATTTCCAACATGGCATTCATGAACAGGGCACACACTTATTTCAGTTTAGGTTTTACATAACATGTAGAAGGGTGCTTTAATGTGGCCCTTATAAAGCAACAGCAAACGTGTCATTGCTGTTTCTCATTTGTGTATGAAGTATGCTGGTTGAAACGTTCTGTATTCATTTCAAAAGCTAAATGATTTCTTTATTTTTACTTTGTGTCCTATAGGCTACATTATATATTACAGCACAGATGTTCATGCAGAGCTGCATGACTGGGTAATAGAGCCAGTTGTTGGAAATCGCCTGACCCACCAAATTCAAGAGCTGACTCTAGATACTCCATATTTACTTTAAGATCCAAGCAAGAAATTCTAAAGGAATGGGTCCCATTGTCAGAAGCTGTGCTTTTTTCGTACACCAAAAGGTAAGCAGAGCTAAAGAATGGACCAATTTTTTAGTAAATTCATCTCTAAATTATCCCTAATGTAATCTTCCATAAGGTCTTTTGTAACTTGAAACTTTCAGCATTAATCCTGTGTTTGGTTTGTGACCTTATAATCCTGTATTGCGTAGAACTAAAGTAATCTTTCCCTGTGCTATTTTCATTATACTATTTGATATGCTAGATGAATAGATATTCCACCAAAATTACTTTTATATCCACAAAGTTCTGCCCACTGTCCACATATGGCTAATTCTGGGTAAAGGAATATGTTTTCCCTCCATTGAGGCCTGAATGAAATCTGATCATCTACAGCTAAAAGCTCAGTCAACATTTTTGCCATAGAACTCAACTTCAAAGTATTGAGGAGGTGATCTCTTCTGACATGCATCTCTCACCTATACCAGGCTACTCGCCTGCTTATTTAGTGGATGTTGGTCCATTGGATCTATTTATTCACACGTGATAGGACTGCCCTGTAAGAAAAGTGTCCTGGGTCCAGGTCTGCCAACTTATAAGAAAATTAGGACGTTATACTAAGCAATTCCAGTAAAAATGTAAACACTTGGTGTATGTCTTTGCAAGCTCCTTTAGCCCACCAGGGTTCCTTCCCTATTTTTAATAAAATGCCCTTGTTGGTATGCCTTGGCCTATTTATTTTCAGTTGAAGCTTGTTTATGCTTCTACTTATTTAGCCTAAGACCCCTTTCACACTGAGTTTTTCAGGCAGTACAGCGCTAAAAATAGCGCTGCTATACCGCCTGAAAAACTCCTGCCCAGCAACCTCAATGTGAAAGCTGGAGGGCTTTCACACGGAGGCGATGCGCTGGCTGGAGAGAAAAAAATCTCCTGTCAGCAGCATCTTTGGAGCGGTATGTATACCGCTCCTTCCCATTTAAAACAATGGGAAACCGCGGTAATATAGCCCGCAATGCGCCTCTGCAGAGGCGCATTACGGGCAGTATTAACCCTTTATCGGCCGATAGCGGGGGTTAATATCGCACCGCTATCGGCAGAATCCCGCGGCAAATCCGACGGTATATCGCCGCTATACTGCCACCTCGGCTCCCGCCCCAGTGTGAAAGGGGCCTTAGTGTTTTCCAGCGTGTATGAAAATAGAGTGTGGCCAATGCACCTACATGCACGATCACCTTGTGATACTTGGCTAATATTTTCATATCAAGGTTGAATTATGTCAAAACATTATCACACGGTGCTGGATATACAAAATAAAGCTAGAATCCGTATAAAGGAGTGTTTTGTTTTTTGTTTTTTTGCAAATTAGAGTTGCAGGTTTAGCACAGACCTCAATTTGGCGGCTTCTTTATGTAAATTGAAAAATTGTTTTAGTTTGCTGACATGCATACGTACATCGAAAGGCAGCCAGCACAACACGAAGACAAGTGTAAATCAATTATGTAAAATAAAATTTTGGGCAGCACTCAAAAATGTATGATACAAATTCATATGTATACAATATAATGTGAAATGACCCCAAATTAAAAACGGTGAAAAGTGATATGAAATTCACACCCAAACTAAAATCCATGTTCCATCATATAAAGCTTTTTGAACCATGAATAGAACAGTTCTTGGCTAAACGGTGAAAACAGATTATATAGCCAGAAAGGGGATTCCACGTGACATTAGTTTTGAAGTGAAGATACAGACAATAAAACCACCACCGGTTATTGAGGAAACACCAATATATGGGACCTCCACTTCTGTGCTCCATATCAAGATGGAAGATGGCCTAATTGTTTACGAGATGTCACAAAGAAGCAATCAGAAGCAACCAACTTGTCAGACCAAATCCTCTCAAATGTTTAAAATGGCATGAGCAAAAAAGAAATTACTCCACATAGTGTGAATCTGTATAAACATAGAAATTTATAAAAAAAAATTGGAAAGTTGATCAAGCGCTGGGCACTGGTAGGCTGCTGGGCACTGATGGTGTGCATATGGAGGGACACTGGTGAGGCTGCTCGGCACTGGTAGGCTGCATATGATGGGCACTGGTGAGGCTTTGATCTCCTATATCATGTCTGCAGTCTCTAACCATCTCCTGCACCATGTCTGCAGTCTCTGACCATCTCCTGCACCATGTCTGCAGTCTCTGACCATCTCCTGCACCATGTCTGCAGTCTTTGGCCATCTCCTGCACCATGTCTGCAGTCTCTGGCCATCTCCTGCACCATGTCTGCAGTCTCTGGCCATCTCCTAGCACCATGTCTGCAGTCTCTGGCCATCTCCCTGCACCATGTCTGCAGTCTCTGGCCATCTCCTGCACCATGTCTGCAGTCTCTGACCATCTCCTGGCACCATGTCTGCAGGTCTCTGACCATCTCCTGCACCATGTCTGCAGTCTCTGACCATCTCCTGCACCATGTCTGCAGTCTCTGACCATCTCCTGCACCATGGCTGCAGTCTCTGACCATCTCCTGCACCATGGCTGCAGTCTCTGACCATCTCCTGCACCATGGCTGCAGTCTCTGACCATCTCCTGCACCATGGCTGCAGTCTCTGACCATCTCCTGCACCATGGCTGCAGTCTCTGACCATCTCCTGCACCATGGATGCATTCCTCTGACCATCTCCTGCACCATGTCCTGCAGTCTCTGACCATCTCCTGCACCATGGCTGCAGTCTCTGACCATCTCCTGCACCATGGCCTGCAGTCTCTGACCATCTCCTGCACCATGTCTGCAGTCTCTGACCATCTCCTGCACCATGTCTGCAGTCTCTGACCATCTCCTGCACCATGTCTGCAGTCTCTGACCATCTCCTGCACCATGTCTGCAGTCTCTGACCATCTCCGCAGTCTCTGACCATGGCTGCAGTCTCTGACCATGGCTGCAGTCTCTGACCATGGCTGCAGTCTCTGACCATGGCTGCAGTCTCTGACCATGGCTGCAGTCTCTGACATCTCCTGCACCATGTCTGCAGTCTCTGACCATCTCCTGCACCATGTCTGCAGTCTCTGACCATGTCTGCAGTCTCTGACCATGGCTGCAGTCTCTGACCATGGCTGCAGTCTCTGACCATGGCTGCAGTCTCTGACCATGGCTGCAGTCTCTGACCATGGCTGCAGTCTCTGACCATGTCTGCAGTCTCTGACCATCTCCTGCACCATGTCTGCAGTCTCTGACCATCTCCTGCACCATGTCTGCAGTCTCTGACCTTCTCCTGCACCATGTCTGCAGTCTCTGACCTTCTCCTGCACCATGTCTGCAGTCTCTGACCATCTCCTGCACCATGTCTGCAGTCTCTGACCATCTCCTGCACCATGTCTGCAGTCTCTGACCATCTCCTGCACCATGTCTGCAGTCTCTGACCATCTCCTGCACCATATTTGCTAGAGGTGCACTGCATGGAAATTTTGCATGGAAATTAGCAATGTGTTATAAATAGAGCTTTCTTTTGGTGGTATTTGATCACCTGCTGTTTTATTTTTGTTGCGCTATAAACAAAAGAATAGCGACAATTTGAAAAAAAATCAATATTTACTTTTTTGCTATAATAAATATCCTCAAGGAAAAAAAAAATTATTGAGCAAAAGTTTATAGCGGCTACAAAATAGGGGATAGAGTTTATAGCATTATATATATAATATATATATATATATATATATATATATATTATATATATATAAATATATATATATATATATATATATATATATATATAGTATTTTTTTACTAGTAATGGTGACGATCTGATTTTTTTCATGACTGCGGTATTGTGGCGGACACTTTTGACACTATTTTGGGACCATTCACATTTTTCAGTGAACAGTGCTATAAATATGCACGGATTACTGTGTAAATGTGACTGGCAGGGAAGGGGTTAACACTAGGGGGCGATCAAGGGGTTAAATGTGTACCCTAGTGAGTGATTTTAGCTGTAGGGGCAGGGGACTGACTGGGGGAGGTAACTGATCGGTGTCCCTATGTACAAGGGACACACCATCAGTGTCCTCGCCCTGACATGACGTGGATCTCTGTGTTTACACACAGAGATCCACGGTCCTGCTCACCGCGGGCACGCGCATCGTGTTCCCAGTGGCGGGTGCGTGTGGCTCGAGAAGGCTTATCGTCATTTGATGGCGGGCGGTAGCCTAGTGATTAAAGTACCCCTTATCTTTGCCCATGCAAAGTAAAATTATTGTCTCACTTGTCCTCGGCAACATGTACTGCTTAGAGAGAAATGTGCAAAGTGACTTTCTGCTCTGAATGGACAAAGGAAAGGGTCACCAGTAAATTACAGATCTCCTTGCTGGCAATGAGCAGAAACCGGACAACTGTGGCTTTTATTGCACTCAGCACTGTGTAGTCTTGAAGACAATTGCTGCATTAGACTTATGTCAGATTCATTTTACCATTTCAGATTGTATTGCATATTAAATGTGGGCCTGCCAACTACTCCAAACAAATGTTGCTTTCCCTTGTATTGTCTGATCTAAAAAGATGTTTCTAACTTATTAATTTTCTTCCTCCATAATTTAACTTTCTACCTTTTTACCTAATAATTTTTTTAAATAATTTACTGACCAGTCAACTTATTTTCTTATGCCTTCCCGTGGCAGAATCAACATACCCTACATGCCTAATAACCAAGTAATCATAATCTCTGTGATGTTCACTTTAAAAGGGGGATTAACATGGCCGTGGCTAGACCTAGTATCTTTACTGCTTATTTCAAAGAATAGTAAGCACTTTTAACTGACAGAGTGGGCTGTTCAGTGATTTACAGCTCTCAGCTCAATAATTTCCACATGAGAGCTGAGAGTTGTTTGAAGTGTCAGCTCTTATTAGAGATCTGCATTGCTGAGATGGAGAGGAGGTGCTGCCATAGATACATATTCATTCTAGGAGCATCTTTGACTGCCTTTCCTTAAAAACCAGTCTCTCTCGGTGCTCTCCGTCTATAATAAAGTCTGAGACTTCAAGCAACCTTCAACTCTCATGTGGAATTTAATAAGCTGAATATTGTAAATCACTGCACAGTCTCACTAATGCTAGTAAGTGTTAAGATTTTAATGTGTTCCCAGAGAACCTCTTTAATGCATCAATTTAAACTTAATATGATGTCAGAGTTATGATAAAACATCTCTCTTCCAGCATCGGGTGTATCAGGAAAAGGCCGCTCCTCAGAAATGGGAACCACGCCACTCGGAGGTAATTATCTTTCTGTTGCTTAAAATGGCTATATATGCTTATTTAAAGGCCAACTCCAGAGACCCTTGTTGTGGGCTACCCCCGCCCTGAATGGTTTAAATGTATGCCTTTTTTTTTTTTTATTCTGTTACGTTTTGTAACCGTTACAAAGAAAACCGAAAATAATAGCCTGAACAGGCCACACTACAACATAACACAGAATTCTTCAACACTGGACAATCTGTATAACCCTGAGACTGAACATAGTACAAACCAGTTCAATGAACTATATACATAAAACTTCACAAAAGAGCAAAAACTGGCTTCACCCTACCTTGTATAAACTACTTATCATAAATTGACAGACCCATGGAATGATGTACAGTTCCACGCCCACCCCAAAGGGAGAGAAACGGGCAGTTTTCCCATATCCCCAGACCAGATTCCACACACATAATACATTGCATCACATAGTCGCTATAATGTAGCAACTTAAAGTGGTTGTATCCTCCTCTTGCACATTTTACCTACAGGTAAGCCTATAATGAGTCTTACCTGACTTCTCCTAAACCTGTACAGTTTAGGAGCTATTCACCCTGCATGCAGCCGCTGACGGTGCATGTGCTCTATAGGTCCGGCGGATGCTGCCGGAAAATCGGAGCTCCTTGCTGGAACGGATGACTCATGCATGGAAGTGACATCATCGTGGCTCCGCCGCTCATCTCGTTCGGAGCCGGCGAACCCAGAAAAAAAACGCAGAAGCAACAGTCCCGTTCCCTCAGCTGTGACCCGCGAGACGGTGCAGGCGTTTCAGTCTGAGGTAAGTATTTCATAATGTAGCTAGTATGCAGTGCATACTAGCTCATTATGTCTTTTTGCCTTTACAGGTTTTTTTGGTCAAACATACAGCTGCTTTTAATCGGATACTGTGGATGTACTGTTTAACCAACTACCCCCACACTTTATCAAACTTATGTGGGTATGCCTCTGCTAGCATATGTAGCCTTGTATTAGGGGGTGGCTGTGTTTGGCCCTTTCCACAGACGGCTGTTTTGCCTCAGTTAAAAAGCACTACAAATGTTCTGTGAAATTCAAGGCTCCAGGCACTGCGATTAGCTGCATTTGTACATTGCGATTACGTGCGGTTACATCCGGCTGCGGTAGTTTTTTCCATAGCAACCCTTTTTTATTTTATTTTTTTGATTATGATGTGCTTCCTGGTCTTTTTTTTTTTTTTTTCTCACGCCGCTATCCGCAGTTGCCAAAAAAGACTGCGATTACCTGCGGTTATGTGCATATAGCATAACATAGCATAACATAATGTCAACAAAGTACATGTCGCTCTTCTTGGCGCTAGGGAGTCAAGTCCTAGAGGAGACACCTCAGCCACGAGCTGTACACTGATGGCAGTAACCTCCTCTACACACTGACCCCCCCGCCAAAAAGTTTGGATGGCCGCACAATTCCAGAATATGTGTAGAAAATCGGCATTGGATAAAAATACACCACTAGCAACAGGGCGATTTGGTAGGGAATATTTTAGCCAAACTGGCTAGAGTGAGGTATAGGCAATGTAAAAATTTGTATTGAATAAGGTGATCCCAGGTCGATGCTAGTCTTGAAAAATTAATTTCCTAAAGATCATCCCAGTCATCTCTCTATCTAACTGGGAGAACACTGCCTCCCAGGCCGCTGTACAGCATACAAAGAAGCTCACAACATCTGTAAACGATTGTAGATGCAAAAGCCAAGGAGAGAGAGCAGCCCATCTGAGTGCAGTATTTAAAATAATTTTATGGCAACAAAGAATATACACTCACAGGGTTAAATTGAGATGGTCAGCGTTGTGTGGGCACAATACAGGGTTCACCCACTCTGTAATGGAGGACATGCTGCGGCATGTAAGGGTGTCCCTCTGGTCACAGCTGTGCTGGTGGCTCCCAGCACTTCCTGGCCTATAGGTGTACACAGGGGAAAGCTGCTGACGTCACTACCAGATGTCAGGTCGAGCGGGGTGGTGTGCACATTCAGAGCCTGCATGCTCCTTCCTCAGGCATCAGGTTCGGCTATCTTGCTGGTGGTATTAATGGAATTCTGAGGTTGGTGGGCATGGAATAAGCCACCGATTTCAGAAAATTGGCTGACAAGCGATGGAAATGGGCCAATTTGGGCACTTATACATTAAAATATATAAACTATAAATAAGGGTTGTCCCGATACCATTTTTTTAGGACCGAGTACAAGTACCGTACTTTTTTTTCATGTACTCGCCGATACCGATACTTTTTTTTAAATGTGTCCCCCCACATATTGCAGCCATGTCCCCCCACATATTGCAGCCATGTCCCCCCACATATTGCAGCCATGTCCCCCCACATATTGCAGCCATGTCCCCCCACATATTGCAGCCATGTCCCCCCCACATAATGCAGCCATGTCCCCCCACATATTGCAGCCATGTCCCCCCACATATTGCAGCCATGTCCCCCCACATATATATATTGCAGCCATGTCCCCCCATACCTAGATGATGCCGCCGCTGCCGCGTTAATCAGCGTGCAGGGAACATTACAGCTTTCGTTTGAATAGCTGTATCCCCGCCGCGCCGTGTATAGACACTCCCCCTTGCTCGGGATTGGATCAGTTCAATGTTTTCAGGATTTCCCTCAGATGAAACGGCTGTGGTAATTAGTAAGGCAGTGAAACTGATCAAATCACCTGTGCAAAATAATGAAAAGCCTGAAAACATGACCTGTTGGTGTGCCTTGAGGACTGGAGTTGGGAAACACTGCTCTAGAGGACAGTTTCAAAGGATTCTGCTCAAACCCCTTCAGCACGCCAACACTTTCAAGGGTATTTATCCTATTTGGAACCTAAAGTACCTTCAGATTCCAAAGTTGCGCATGGAATTTGCAAGGTTGGTTATTGGCTCTTTGAAACAAGGGGAATACTTGGCATCAGTACACATCCAACTACTTATCTAAATATTTATATTTACCCACCTTATCAGCAATTCGCAGTACGAAAAAACACTTCCTATATGTCATTACCATTTGGCCCATACTCTACACCCAGCATGTTCCCAAAGGTACTTGCATCTCCTCTTGCTCTTGTAAGAATTCAAGGCAATCCGGTAACAGGGTATCTAGATGACCTCCTTCTGAAGGACTTTTCGACTCAACTATTTGCACATGTGCAAAGGACTATTCCAATGCTTTAGGCCTTTTGTTGGGTAATAGACTTTGAAAAGTCTGTTCTACAACATTCTCTTCACCTTGAATACTTGGGCCTCGTTCTGGACACAGCCCAGGCAAAAGTTTTTCTCCCAGAAACCAAAATCCTTTCTAAAACATCATGCTCGGATGTGAAGACCAAAGAGTTATCCCTGCGCAAGCTTGTACATGTCAATTTTGGGCCTCATGGTAGCCTCATTATATGCTGTCCCCTTCGCCCAATTCCATTCAAGTCCTCTCGTATTGCTCAAAGCCAGAAAAAACACTTAAGAAAAATTTACCTATCTTACCTGAAAATCTTTCTTTGCCTGGTGTGAACACAGGCATTTTAATCCCAGAGATTTCTCTGTGACTCTCATTCTTTTCCTCCCTACAATCTGGACTTGACAGGATTAAGGCAAGTATTCCTAAGGGACAGGTTTCAGCCTTGTCTATTTTGTTCGAAAAAACAAAGTGGTTTCTCAGATTAGACCACTCTTTCGGGACATCTCGTGCTTCCTTGGGATATTTCTTTCTGCCCTGCAGAAACCAACCTTTGAACCCGTCATGGAACGTTCTTTGATTAATCTTTCCTGGAAAGTGGTCTCCTCAGTGGCTATCACATTTGGCAGATATGTCCTTTTTATTCATTGCTTGGGCATGTCCGAGTGTGTGAAAATCGAGCCTGTGTCCTGTACTGCTCAAATAAGATTAGAGGATTTATGACCTGACAATAAATTTCCATATCTTGGAGAATTAGACACCATACCCTAATTTCTCTGTATTGCTTGCTAAAAGACTCTGGCCTCAGGAAGTGGGGTAGGGTTATAGGAAAATGCTCTGTTTAGTAAAGCTTTGAAAGTGTCCCAATCACTCAAAGGTGCCAGCCTATAATCTAGGGCAGGGATCCTCAAACTACGCCCCTCCAGCTGTTGCAGAACTACACATCCCATTAGGCATTGTAACACACTGACATTCACAGACATGACTAGGCATGATAGGAATTGTATTTCCTGAACTGGAGGGCCATAGTTTGAAGACCCATGATTTAGGGTCTATGAATATTCCTCCTGTGTCCTGTACTGCAAGATAGGAAATTTACAGGAATACCATAATTCCTCTTTTTGGGCAAAACCAGCACATCTGAATCAGGAAATTGCTGTGGTTAGATCGGGTACAAAAATTCTTGTCATTAACTGGTAACCATCAGATATAGACATGTAGAGATATAGCTATTGATATATATTGAATTTTGATGCATCATTTGCAGGCAGTAATAGTCCTCATGGAAGCCCTACTTCTCTGGATCAGAACATGCTGTTAACCATCATTGTATCCCTTGGAGTTATAACTGTGCTAGTGGCTGTGGTCATTGCTGCCATCTGCTCCCGACGCTCCAACGCCCACCATAAAAAGTGAGTTTCTAACATTTATTGTATATGCTTTACACGTCATACTGCCATACCCTGTTGTAATCATAAATGTTTGTTCATTGCATGGTGAATGGGCCTGGAAAACCCAACCAGTGTATGCAAACACTGGAACTTTACTAGAAGCAATGCATTCCTGAGTGTGGTAATCTGGTGCTTTATAACAATTTGGGAGGGATGTAAATTGAAGATAATGGATGTTGGCAGTAGTGATGGATGAGGTAGTTGGGGCAGGTTGGTGGTCCATAGAGTTAAGACATCCAGGGAGAGATGGTGATCTGGTGCATTAGAACAGTTGGGGCGGGATGTACGTTGCGGGGGGATGTGATTGCTAGGGGAGAGATAAATGTAAGCAGTAGTGATGGATGAGGTGGCTGGGGAGGATTGCAGGTCCATAGAGGCGGGACCTCTATGTAGGGATGGTGATCTTGTGCATTATAACAGTTGCAGAGGGATGTAAGTTGCAGGGAATCTGATGGCTAGGGAGAGATGCATGTAAGCAGTAGGGATGGATAAGGTGGCTGGATAGGGTTGGAGGTCCGTAAAGGTAAGACATCCAGGGAGGAATGGATGTCAGAGGGATGGGGAGGGGAAGCAGCTGGGGAATAAAGAATGTCAGAGGACATCAAAATAAAGGATGAAAAAAGGAACAGAGGTGTTAAATGGGGAGGAGGATGGAATATCAGGTGGCCTGGGATAGATGGATCACAGTGAAGGGGATGGGAAGGTAGTTGAGGGGAAGTTGGATTTCAGTGGGTTGCCGAAAGCAGTTGTGGAGGGAGAAGCCAGAGGAGGACCTGCTGTGTTGGAGCAAGGAACATTGTGGAGATGAGGGGCAGAGGAGTCAGTGGAGAGCTGTGCTAGAAAGGAAAGGCGTGGTGCCATGAGCTGTCGAAGAAAAAGAGCAGGGAAAGGTATGGAGATAGGAGCTGTCCGAGGGGTGAAGGTGCATGGGGAGAGACGTGGGAAGTGATGTACAAGGAGGTGTTTGGAGGGATCAGGCAGTGGCTGTGGTGGTGGGGGGACTGTGAGTGGAGGTGGAGCAGAGGGGTGAGAGTTGGTGAAATGGCAATATTCAGGAGGATTTATGTGCAGGGGGTTAGTTGGTGTTGCAGTTCCTCATGTGTGAACTTTGCAAAACACTGCTGCTCTAATATACAGTGTGCAAGAGATTGTTTTGTTTTTTTTTTGTTTTGTTTTTTTTACATCGTCTGATGCTTCTGCTTTTACAAGTGCTCCTGCTGGATTAATATTCCTCTGGTAAAACGATGCTTTTCCTTCTGATCTTTTCATTAACATTTTCTGTATGTTTTCCATCAGGAAAAGAGCTGCGTGCAAGTCTGTTAATGGGTCCCATAAATACAAAGCCAACTCTAAGGATGTGAAGCCTCCTGATCTTTGGATTCACCATGAAAGACTAGAGCTAAAGCCAGTGGACAAGTCCCCAGAAACAAATCCTATGCTGACAGACACCAGTCTGCCCCGTTCCCCACAGGACCTGACACCTGGGGAAAGCACTACAGAAGGCAGCATTCACCAGCACAGCAATTCATACCGAGGTGCGGAAAGCCGTGATACATGCTGTGAATGTTTACTATTCATGCAGTACAGTTACAGTGGGGAGATATTTATGGGAAATATTGCCACATAGATATTTACTTCCACATGCATGCTAGACTAAACTGCATGGGGGAACCTCTATTAAGCACAGGTGATTGATTTTGGGTAAAATTCCAACAGTTACTGCATAACCTTCCTTCACAGGTCTGGAATCAGAGGATTCTGTATCCTCACTTGCAGGACGTCGGGGAATGAGACCAAAAATAATGATGCCCTTTGACTCTCAGCCTCCGCAGCGTAAGTTCTGGGGAAAGTGGGATTCACACTGACATAAATTCCTGTTTCTGAGGGCTTTGAGACTGTGTATGGGGAATAAAGTTAAACCAGCGTTTCTCATCCATGGTACTGTCTCGGCTTAGGGGTGCCACGCTAAATCAGCCATTTTCATGGTGCATTTTGGGGTAGATGGAAGCACCATGGAAACTGTGCACTCTGTGGGGAGGGGGGAGAGAGAAAGAGACTAATGACTTGGATGTAAAAAGGGGGGGGGATGTCTGGGGGAGCTGCTGTGAGGGCTTCTGATGTGATGAAGGACCCCGGTGTAGACAGGGGCGCCTCGAAAGTTTGCACAATTTTGAAGGGTGCTGTTTAAAAGGTGGAGGAGCACTGAGGTAGACTGTAGTTTTGGTTGCCTTGTGTTAAACATGTAGAAGCTTTTTAAGAGAAGCATGAAGCTGTGATTAATGCTGGGTTCACAATGCAGCACGCTCTGTCTCACAGGAGTCCAGCGCGTCCCCATTCACGGTTTCAGGTCCGATTTCTGCCTTAATTTTTGGCTATATTCGGACCTGAAATGGACCAAAAGAAGCACAGGACTCCTGTGGAATTTGCACCAGAGCCACTGCTGAGATGTGAGAGCCGGTCACAATCCCCTGCTATGCGAATTGGATGCAGGGAAACATGCATTCAATTCACAACAGTGTGAACCCAGCCTTAATTTTTTGTCTAGTGTAACTAGAGCAAAATTAAATTCACCACTGGCTTTTACTTGCATGCATCTTTTAAGAATAACATTGTTTGGCCTTACTGAGCAGGCTTCATTTATCACTTCCATTACAAAAATTATAGCTGGGATCTGATTTTTGGACAACACTTACCCTTTTCCTTTTATATCTGTACTGTAATTTTTCCAGTGAATCAGACCAGCCCATTCATACCCACTACCTTCCACCTCAAGCTTGCCATTGTTTTAGGCCTAATCAACCCCTCCTTTTTCACATCTTCATATAGTATTTTGCACTTATTTTAATGGGACACACATTGTTTTCTGCCATTTGTTACTTCCATTATTTCCATGTCCCATAATTCACCATTCTGTCTTTCAGCGGTTGTCAGTGCTCATCCCATCCATTCCATCGATAACTCTAATTTCCGCTCAGTGCCTGGGTTCATGCTGCACGTGCTGGGTGGAACTTCTCATTCTGCAGGTGAGAACAGCACAGCTTGTAGAGGTCGAGAAAGGCCTGCTGTGCACAAAGGCACCAGTGGCTGTACATTCTGTATACAGTGTAAAATGGCAACAACAAAATGTATGCAAACTGAAAAAATTATATATATAAAAACAAATTTTACATTGAATAATCTAGATCCCTCCTTACTATAGAAACTGTGTATATCATTAATAGCTATCGTAAGATATAGCGTATATCAACTACCAAACATTTATGTAAGCTTTCATAAGAGCATTCCCAAAACTATAGGAATAATCTAAGTTGGTAAATCGGCAATGGGTAGAAACTGGGATGTCGATGTAAAAGCATTGCTGCAGTTCTAGCAGAAAAAACGTGTCTGCTGGCAGTCTAGCATCTTTCTGCTACTGTGGTCTTAAAACCTGACTTCAACCCACTTGAAGTGTGCATCCAGCCCCTGACGTTTTTGATGGGAAAATGTAGAAAACATGAAAGAGCATAATGAGGTAACGGGATAAGCAGTCAAGACTTCCTGAAATTACTGTCAGCACACACCACAGGGTCACTAAAACCTAAAATACTATGTTCCTAAAAGCAGAATATAAACCACTGGTGGCCAGTAGGCTATTCCTCAATATGTTTTCTATGTTTAGTGTTGTAATGTTTCAATATCTTGTATACAGTAGTGGCCTCTTCCTCCCTTCCCACTCAGTGTGCATAAATACTCCATTCATATTGGTATGCTTACTGCTCAGTCAACTATTTGATGCATTCTGTCCAATCTTTATATGGCTGCTGTTTTTTAGTATATACTGGCAAATTTGTATATTCAAAGTGGTTGTAAACTCTTACATATACCCATTGAAGTGACTAGTCTCAGGTGATACACAGATTAAACATATCCTCCAACATAAGTTGGACCTGTTTAAATGAATGTAGAGAAGAGATGGCTGCAGTCCCGAATATACACAGCTTTTCCTAGCTTCCAGAGGCAGGGATAATAGATCTGATGTCGCACACTGCACAGCTCAGAGAGCAGAGCTGAGTGTAATCTGAGAATTGAGTGGTGGTAAGGGACACACCCCCTCTACACAAGATCATAGGGAAATATACACAGCTATGGCTGTCAGTCACAGGCTCTGTGCTGGAGGCCCACTTCCCCTAATCCCTTGCAGTAGGCACATCCTGTCGGAAAAGACTCCTGCAGATAGAGGAATGAGACGTAATTTTTGCCCCCACACGATCATTTTTTATGACACAAAAAAATGACATTTTAAAAAATGACATAAAAAATTGAAGCATGTTCTAATTTTTTTTTAATCGTTTTTCAGAAGACAAAAAAATATGTTTTGCCCACACACGATCATTTTTAATGACCTTTTTAAAAATGTCATTTTATTTCATCACAAAAAGTGATCGTGCGTACAGGGCATAACAAGGGATGTTTACATTCCTTGTATTGTAAGAGGAATAAAAGTGACACATTTTATTTAATTTTTTTTAAAAGAACAGTGTAAAAATAAAAGGTAAAATAAATATTTTTAAACGTGCCCCATCCTGCCGAGCTTGTGTGTAGAAGCGAACACATACGAAAACTGTGTTCATCGCTGCGATCGGTAGAGCAATAATTCTAGCCCTAGACCTTCTCTGTAACTGAAAACATGCAACCTGTAGATTTTTTAAAATGTCGCCTGTGGAGATTTTTAATGGTAAAGGTTTGTTGCCATTCCACGAGCAGGCGCAATTTTGAATGGGTATCAATTTACTCATTTGTTTCACAATATAAAAAAGTTGGGCTAACTTTACTGTTTTATTTTTTAATTTAAACAGTGTATTTTTGTTTCCAAAAAAAGTGCGCCTGTAGGACCACTGCGCAAATACGGTGTGACAAAGTATTGCAAAGGCTGTCATTTTATTCTCTAGGGTGTTAGAACCTCCAATCATTATATATATTTTTTCCAAGTAATTTTCTAGCAAAAAAAATAAAAATTTTAACTTGTAAACAACAAATCTCAGAAAGAGGCTCGGTCCTTAAGTGGTTAATAGGCTAGACGAATTTGACTGGGAGACCCACACCAAAGACTCTTGTAAGAAACGTATTCTTAGCCCGCAAGCTAAAAATGGTACGCTGGAAATCAGAGGATCCTCCTTCAGTTAAGGAATGGATTGCTACAGTTGGTAATACATTTGCGGATGAAAAAAGTTGTTTATCAACTTAGGGGTTGTATTGCATAAATATGAAAAACTATGGGCTCCATGATTAGATGTCCCTGGGCTTGCTCCGGCGGATCTGATCGTGGACAGACTAATTGGACGCAATGTTGATTTGAACATTGAAATTCAATTTAGATATAATGCTAATAGCATTAAAGCGGAGGTTCACCCAAAAATCAACTTTCTGTCACTAGATCCAGCATACTGATTGTTTTAGCGGTGTTTCTTCTCCGGCTCCGAGCGGGGAATCCTTCGGGGAGTAGGCGTTCCTAAATCATGCGCAGTTGATTGACGGGCTTGGATAGCGTGTCACGCCATCCGTAAATAGCCGACGTGACTCTCGGCTGCTTACGGCGCCTGCCGTGTAGAGCTGACTGCGCAGGGGCCGTAAATTGCCGAGAGTCGCGTCGGCTATTTTCGGAAGGTGTGAGGCGCTATCCAAGCCCGTCAATCAACTGCGCTTGATTTAGGAAAGCCTATACCCGGAAGGATACGCCGCTCGGTGCCGGAGAAGAAAGACAGTTAAAATAAGTACAAAAAAAATAAAAAATCCAGCATACTGCAGATGTCAGCAGTATGCTGGATCTAGTGACAGAAAGTTTATTTTTGGGTGAACCCCCGCTTTAAGTAAATACATTATCCCACATTGTTCTGAATGCAATGTCCCTGTACTTTATTCTGGACCACGGCTGTATCTGTCTTGATTATTTTACATTAAATTGGAATGTACTGCATGGCTATGTTAATGTGGACTATCTTTAATACATTTTTCTTTGGATAAAAAAATATTTTTAGCTTTATGTTTATATTGGTAAAATAAGATCCATTGATTTATTTTTTATTTATTCTCACCACAGAATCTGTCCGACATACCCCCAGCTGTGACACAGTAGTAGTAGCAGCAGCAGCAGCATCATCCACTTCTCAGACTGGTGGTGAGGACCCAGATCCTCCAGGAGGCAGCTTTCTACCCGGTTCTTTGGATGAAGATTCAGGACCCAGCATTCCTACAGCACATATCAGACCCACCCATCCCCTGAAGAGCTTTGCAGTACCTGCTGTTCCTGTTCCAGCCTCCGGAGCAGCATTTGAGCCACTGCCAAGCTCTCCCCTTTTGGCACAACAAGGTGGGCATTTGCTGTCGTCCTGTCCCCTTTGCTGTCGTCCTGTCCCCTTTGCTGTCGTCCTGTCCCCTTTGCTGTCGTCGTCCTGTCATGGGGGTATATATATATATATATATATATATATATATATATCTCATGTATACACACAGATTAGCCATAACTTTAGGACAACTGACAGGTGAATAAAATGTATTATCTAGTTACAATGGAAAGTCGTGGGATATATATTGGGCAGCTAATAAATATGTCCCTGAAGGTGATGTGTTGAAAGCACAAAAAATGAGTCATAGTTTATGGTGTATGAGGCTGTGTCGCCACAAAGGTCAGGGTGCCAATGCCGTCTCATGTCCACAGCCAAAAGCGCCTACAATGGGGCATGTGAGCATGAGGGTGGCCTGGTCTAATGAATCATGTTTTCTTTAACATGTGGATAGCTGAGTGAGTGCATGTGGTGTTTTAACTGGGGAATAGTTGGCACCGGGATTCACTTACAGGAAGAAGGCAAACCAGCGCAGGCAGTGTGATGCTTTGGGCAATGTTCTGCTGGGAAAACTTGGGTTCTGCCATTCATGTGAAGGTCACTTGACATGTATCGTTTGCCTAAACCTTGTTGCTGACCAAGTGCACCCCTTCACAGAAACCAAATTCCATGATGGCAGGATAATGCACCCTGCCACACTGCAAAAACAATTTCAGGAACACAAAAACCAGTTGGTGTTGACTTGGCCTCTCAATTCTCTAGAACTCAATCCAGTCGAGCATCTGTGCTGGAAAAACAAGTCAGATCCATGGATGCCCTACCTTGCAATTACAGGACTGAAAAGATCTGCTGCTAACTGCTTGGTGCCAGATACCCCAGCATATCTTCAGAGGATTAGTGGTATGCATGGCTCTACAGGTCAGGGCTGTTTTGGTGACAAGTGGACCTACTCAATATTAGATGGGTGGTCATAAAATTATGGCTGATCAGTGTATCTCAATAGTACAGGATAATGGCTTATAGCCTGATACCTTCTGGTGATTGGACACTGGCAAAGTTTTACTAGACAAGCCCCTATAAGCCTACATTTCTGCAAGCTACTATGTCGGACTTTCTTGGACGAATAATGGCTTTAATACAGCCATCACTGTCCAAAGCACGCAAGTGTCAAACTTCTTTTCAAACCCTGCTCTAGAGGATGCAGAGAGAGTTCTAGTGGAGGGCATGAAAGATATCTCACCCCTGCCTCTCATACACCTGGTGTTATGGCTTCATGCAGTATGCTTGCCACTATAGATATGCCACTTCTGCTGTGCACAAAAGCTTCCACTTTGCTGTACTCTATTCTCCATCTCCTCATGCCCCTTTGGGTCCTAAGACCCGATGAGTCTAAAAAGACATCCCCCATTCATGAGCAAATTGAATGGGAAAATTATAAAAATGTTCATCCCTCTGATAATAGCCAAACTGTATCCAGTGGAGAGAGAGTTCTCAAATAAAATGGTCTGTTTCTGTAATAGACCCTATCGTGTCGGTCTCAACGTCTTACTTTTCCCTTTTAGAAGACGTTCCTCCATTTAAAGATTCTGCTGACAGAATATTTAAGGCACTTTAAAAAAAAAAAAAAGTTTTACCCTTGCAGGCCTAGCTCTGCAATTGGCTATTGCTGCAATTTCCAGTCCACAGCTAATTGGACTAGGGCAATGAACAGGCAGCAGGAACCTGTCTCTAGGACCAAACCTTGGCGGAGCACTTTAAGATTTTTTTTGTGTAGATTCCCTAAAATAAGTACAGATACAGATCTCCAGCATGGCTCTGGTTTCTGTCCATATGCACAGAATCTTTTAACTTGGCTCACAATCTTTTTAGCTTAGCTCACAATAAAGGGGCTCCCTCACCCCTAGGAATGGAGGGACGTCTTTAAACCTAGTACACATGAGCTGAATGCCGGGCGACATCGGCCGGTTTAATAAAGAACAGCCAAGATTTAGTCTGTGTATGGCAGCCGGTCTGACAAAAGCCAGCCATTCGGGGCTGCCCACCTGTCAGAATGCAATAGCTCAGCGGAGATGATGGCTATACTAACATGGGATTGTTAGTACAGCAGCTCAAACCTGAGCTGTTAACTGATGGTGTGTTCTAGGCTTTACAGTTTGCCTTTTATCTGGTGCCCCTGAAGACATTACGATTGATAAAACATGTTGGACGAAGTCTGGCTTTTTACTGAGTGGGGGGATGTTTGCTCTTGGCTGTGAGTGGTTTATCTTTATTACAGTGCTGCAGATTTTTTGTACAGCCGTGGCCAAAAGTTTTGAGCGACAATTATACATTTTCGCTAGATCTGCTTCAGTGTTTTTAGATCCGTTTTGTCAGATGTCACTATGGTATACTGAAGTATAATTACTAGTGTTTCACATGTATCAAAGGCTTTTGACAATGACATAAAGTTTATGCAGAGTCAATATTTGTAGTGTTGACCCTTCTTTTTCAAGACCTCTGCAATTCGCCCTGGCAATCAACTTCTGTGCCACATCCTGACTGATTGCAACCCATTCTTGCATAATCAATGATTTGAAATTGTCAATTTGTGTGTTTTGTTGTTAGTTTTTTTTTGTTCATCTGCTTCTTGAGGGTTGACCACAAGTTCTCAATGGAATTAAAGGATCACTAAAGGAATTTTTTTTGTAGCTAAATAGCTTCCTTTACCTTACTGCAGTCCTGGTTTCATGTCCTCATTGTTCGTTTTTGCTTTGAAGTAGCTGTAATTCTGCTGTGATCTCCACACTTCCTGCTTGTCTGGCTCCTTATGAAATAACTCATGGGAGCTTCTCACTGTGGTCTAAGCTGTCATTACTGTGTGTCTAAAACTCCTCAGAACCAATCAGATTCATTTTAAAAACAAAACTCTGCCCTGGATTTGTTTGTTTTTGTTCTGTGGGTCTCTTTACTTCACATAAACATGAAATCAGTTTAAAACCGAAAGTGAAACTAGAGGCACATTATATGATAGAATTTAATCTATTTTTAATCATTTTTAAAAGGAATCCGTTAACTTTTATGTCTCTATACCCTGTAAACAGTCATTTCAGCAAAAACATTTTTTTCCTTTAGTGACCATTTAAGTTCTAGGGAGTTTCCTGGCCATGGACCCAAAATGTCGATGTTTTGTTCCCCAAGCCACTTGTTTATCACTTTTGCCTATGACAAGGTGTGCCATCATGCTGGAAAAGGCATTTTTCATCACCAAATACTGCACAATTTTTGGCTAAAATGAGAATCACAATTCTTTTGCTTAAAATAAAGAGCACGATTCTCGTGGCGTAATATTTTTCACATTATACAAAAAAAAAATGGGCTAATATTTTATTTCTTTTTTTATTTATTAAAGTGTATTTTTTTGCGTTCGCAAGTTGACTGCGCAAATGCAGTGTGACATAAATTATTGCCACAGCCACCATTTTTGTTCTCTAGGATCTCTGCTAAAAAAAAAATATATATGTTTGGGGGTGTCTAAGTAATTTTCGAGCAAAAAATACTGATTTTAACTTGAAAGCCACAAGTGTCAAAGTTTAGTCTTTAAGTGGTTAAACTGACCTAATTTACAGACAGAATTCATCCCTTTGATCTAAAATACTATGTTACAATGATTCTCTTTAGCAATGTTGTAACAAACTTGGCAGGCTGCGTGTGTGTGTGTGTGTGTGTGTGTGTGTGTGTGTGTGTGTGTGTGTGTTTTTTTGAGACAGTGGTCAGCTTGAGCAGAGAACTCTCTGCACTTATTCAAGGAAATGCATTTTTAGGATCGGGAGGGGGTAGAATCGCAATCTTAATTTAACGATTAATTGTGCAGAAATATAACACAATTGAGTGTCCACAATAAAGGCGAGTGGACAACTTTTGGGGTTTTGGTAAAGGTCCTTCTCTTTGGGAAGAACACACTTCCCTGCATGCATAGGAAGCATTGCTATCGGATTGATGGATTATCACAGATGGTAATTTTTCATTAATGGATGTCTTTATACATGCATGCATGCATACACTAAACACTCCTCAAGAACCTTATACTCTAAGGGGTGAGAAACTTCAAATTCTTTCTTACTCCAGCAGATCGCTGGGTGTTTTTTGAGCATTCTGATATCAAATCTCTGTTGCCCAGCTTTCAGAAGGCCACCACCTAGTATTCAGTTCATACCTTCTCCAAGTTCTACTAGGCGGACATCCAAGCTTCTACAAATGCAGCTTTCAGCTGCAATGGTCTTGCTGTAGTATACTGTTGAAACAGACCCGACTTAAACAGTTAGTCAAATGTGTATTGGGCCTGTTGGCCCAGTTCTGTTTGCTTTGTTGTTTCTCTCCATTTTTATTCATTGCTTAGGAACATCCCAGGGACTACGAATATTCAGCATGTGTCCTGTACTGTACAATTAAGATTAAAGGAGTTTTGACTCGCCTGTGGATTGCATATGATTGAGTGCAGTACAGGAACACCCTCCCATCCTGTATTCATCACTGTCAAAAAAAAAAGAGCCCCAGAGGTCTCACAAAGTGGAGTAGGTTTATAGGGGGTACATTTCCAGCAAAATGAAAAAGGGGTGTACTGCGCTAATTCGATAAATAGTAAAGCGGCAACTAAAATGTTATACAACACAATAATAATGGTCAAAGGAAGAGTTGCGCTGTTGTAAGCTAAAATGTGACACTAGTGATAATGAAATGCTAGATAAATATCAATTAAAATTATGAAACAACGTTCTGACGTCACCGCGTTGTGCGTCAGACCCGGAAGATACAGGCTGCTGAATCGAGAAGCGGGCTGGCTCGATTGTATTTTATATGCCTTATCTCACTACTTCGATGTAAGTGTGCATTTTTATGTTACTTATTACATTTTTAAGGGTTTTACGCTATGCTAGTCCCCCCCCCCCCCCTTTTTTTTTTTTTTTTATGTGGTGCATCCTGGATTGCTATGTTTGAGACATCATCTATGCAATATTGAACCACACTGAGGGATTTTTGCTACCAATAGAGACCCCAGGCTGGGATATGAACTGTATGCACATATTGATCTCCTATAATTGGAGATCACGTCCATCTGGTAAGCATTACAAGAAAACAGCGCTCAGAGTGATCAAGTGACAACAATCAGTAACAGGGGTAAAAAAGGTTTAAAATGCAAGATGACAGCAGCAATTATGAATAAAATTAGAGCCAAATAGTTAAAAGTTCATCAATGGGAATACAATCAGTCCATGCATTGAAGCTGTATTCTCTGGACAATTTATCAGTAGATGACCAAGGGCTGCTCTTCCAAGAGTGAAGTCAACTCAGGCATACATGGAAAGAAAAAACAGAAGAAAAGCGCCTCTGAGTCATCTGATTTAATACAATGATTAATGTAGATATCCAACACTTACATTACATATAGCAGGAACAAGGGTGCAAGTGAGGATCTATGTATAGGAGCCAGATCGTGTATCAATCCTGATAAGCCAAGTCCGTGGCTGTGTATGAGCGGTGCAGATGCACGGCGCTCAGTCCAATGGATGATGCGGTCAGCGGGACGGTGGCTGGCAAGGGCCAAAACGTTGTTGTTCAGAGTAAAGCTAAACACAGCGCTCGTTCCGAAGGGGGTGAAGTCAGCAGGACGGTGGCTGACAGGGACCAAGAAGGCACGATGCGTTTCAGAGCCAGCGCTAGTCAATGGTAAGACTGCGCGCTCTTTTTTTCAAGACACTTGAAAAAAGAGCGCGCAGTCTTACCATTGACTAGCGCTGGCTCTGAAACGCGTCGTGCCTTCTTGGTCCCTGTCAGCCACCGTCCTGCTGACGTCACCCCCTTCGGAACGAGCGCTGTGTTTAGCTTTACTCTGAACAACAACGTTTTGGCCCTTGCCAGCCACCGTCCCGCTGACCGCATCATCCATTGGACTGAGCGCCGTGCATCTGCACCGCTCATACACAGCCACGGACTTGGCTTATCAGGATTGATACACGATCTGGCTCCTATACATAGATCCTCACTTGCACCCTTGTTCCTGCTATATGTAATGTAAGTGTTGGATATCTACGTTAATCATTGTATTAAATCAGATGACTCAGAAGCGCTTTTCTTCTGTTTTTTCTTTCCATCTGGTAAGCGGCAGTGTTCTTATTTGGTGGAGGCACTATCCTGTTGGCACTTTTTCCTGGACTATTGGATTCGTTGAACACTGGGGATATTTACGTTTATATGGACACTCTGCATTAATTTTTATTATATTCACATTTTTTACCTTTGACGCTTTAATGGTATTCCTAAGGTTTGTTTTTTTGTTTGTTCACACGGACTGCTATTTATTCACTTGATAATTCTCAGGTTTCTACCTAATTTAGGAGTTAACCCCTTCTTGTTATCCTATTGTGTCTCAGACTTATTTACAGATATAATATTTTTTTCACTTAGTTGGTGTTTCATAATTTTAATTGATATTTGTCTAGCATTTCATTATCACTAGTGTCACATTTTAGCTTACAACAGTGCAGCGCTTACTTTGAACATTTCCAGCAAAGCTTTACCACTGTCCAATCACCTGAAGATACAGTGCCTTGCGAAAGTATTCGGCCCCCTTGAACTTTGCAAAATTTTGCCACATTTCAGGCTTCAAACATAAAGATATAAAACTGTAAATTTTTTTGAAGAACCAACAACAAGTGGGACACAATCGTGAAGTGGAACTATATTATTTATTGGATATTTCAAACTTTTTTAACAAATAAAAAACTGAAAAATTGGGCGTGCAAAATTATTCAGCCCCTTTACTTTCAGTGCAGCAAACTCTCTCCAGAAGTTCAGTGAGGATCTCTGAATGATCCAATGACTGATGATAAATAGAATCCACCTGTGTGTAATCAAGTCTCTGTATAAATGCACCTGCACTGTGATAGTCTCAGAGGTCCGTTTAAAGCGCAGAGAGCATCACGAAGAACAAGGAACACACCAGGCAGGTCCGAGATACTGTTGTGGAGAAGTTTAAAGCCGGATTTGGATACAAAAAGATTTTCCAAGCTTTAAACATCCCATCCAACCTCACTGAGCTCGAGCTGTTGTGCAAGTAGGAATGGGCAAAAATTTCAGTTTCTCGATGTGCAAAACTGATAGACATACCCCAAGCGACTTGCAGCTGTAATCACAGCAAAAGGTGGCACTACAAAGTATTAACTTAAGGGGGCTAAATAATTTTGCACGCCCAATTTTTCAGTTTTTTATTTGTTAAAGTTTGAAATATCCAATAAATTTCGTTCCACTTCATGATTGTGTCCCACTTGTTGATTCTTCAAAAAAAAATTATTTTATATCTTTATGTTCCCCATAAGTAATTTTTCAGACTTCTTTCTGGTAATGTGTTTGCTGTGTCTGGGAAGACTCACCTAGTGAGAGGGCTTGTCTGTCTGCCCATCGGCAGCTACCTCTGGTACATTGGTTGCTGGGTGCCTTTAGGGTTTACAATCTTATTTCTTCCTGCCAAATTCCATCACGGACGGTGTTATTGCTGTTGGAATTATAACTGCTAGATGTAGTGTTGTGCATGCCATGCACATTCTTTCCCACCATATTTCTTTTGAGGAAGCGTCTCCCTACTGCTGCTTCTGCATTGCAAAGAGCCACAGGGAACTGTCTGATTCTGAGCGGCTCAGGCTCTTATCGGAAAAGCTTGCTGTTCTGGAACCGCAGTTTTATGCTATCGTTCCCAAATTAGACCATTTCACCTCTTATTGGTACAGCACACACCTCGCTTTAGGGCACATGTGCACCGACTAGGTTGACCGCCGGCCACAGGGAAACGCAAAACTAAGCAAAATCTGATTTTTTTTTTTTACCACGACTTTGTGGTAATTTTGCCATGTTTTGCAGGCAAAACGTTCCTACCCTGAATGAGATTATTCCACGTTCAGGAGAGGAGTGGTTGAACCTACCTTAACCATAGCAGTTTCTAAACTCTTGTAAAAGCCTATGTGTGCATGGACATGCAGGCTTTTATGGAGTTGAGTTCAGGGGTGGATCCAGAGTCTAGTCTCGGGAGGGGCACTGCCAGAAAATACGTTTTTTGGGGGGCAATTTATCGGGGAAATGGCTGGTATTGGCGCTTTAATAATCACGGCACCAAGGTTGTTATGGCCTCAGGATGAAGCACATTATTTCTATTATTACATTGTAATATAAAATGAGATGGTTCAACTCCCCAAAATGCAGAATTAGTGGGAGCCCAGAGTGTGTAGCCTGCCACCAAATGCGGATTTGTCACTTGCCACAGGTTGCGGATTGTCACCTGCTGTCACTTTGCTGCCAAGGTGGTCTCTTGCTGTGTCCCAGAGTCAGGCAGCAGAATACCAGTCAGGTAGAAGAGAGATGATGTAATCTCTACTGCCCACAGCTGCCTGCACAGTTAAAGCGGAACTGCAGGGATGCAGGGCAGGTGGTGAAAGATGTCGTCATCTCCCTGCTCGTCTGCTTGTCTGCTTCCTGACTGGCCAGCAGCCCGCTCAACCACCGAGCCGCTTGCCTGCTCTCACCTGCCCACTCACCGACCGAGCCGCCCGTGCTGTCACGTGTAGAGCCTCTTCTTTCTCTCTCATTCTCGGAGGGGGCTATCCCCCCTGGATCCGCCCCTTGTTGAGTTTAGGCGCTTTGGCAACAAAACATAAAACCAAAAGATCAGCCTGGTGCTTCTACTAGTGTTCTTCCCAGTCTTGGTCCTTTAGAGCCACAAAGACTTTCCCAGTGCACTTGTTCTTGTCCCACCTTAGTGACATTATACCGTTGGAAGATACACCTGTCTTTAGGGACCCACCTGATGGATTGGAAGCCTTATTTAAAGATTCTGTTGTTTTTGGTGAGGCCAGTTCTTTACCCAATCTTGTCTTTAAAAAACATTAACCAACCTGGGTTTGGCAAACTACAATTGTTTTATGCTGCTGGCATTTTCTCATCTACCCGTCTGCATGGGTCTTCTGTTGGTGCACATGTGGGGGACACTTTGGGTTTTGAGGGACATTTCTTTAAATCTGCTGTGGATACCATTAAGGCTATTACTGGTGTGGTGGCAAGAGTACCTATCTTACTCAGCAGAAGCATAAAAAAACAGACTGCAAAATTCTTTACCTCCTTATCTGTTCTAAAACATCCCTGTTTAAAAAAGGACCTGTTTAACAGGTGGCGGTGCCAGTTGTGCACTTCCTGACCTCCACGTGAATGCTTTTGGTAACTTTATGGGATGCTGATTTATGCACGCTGATTTATGGCTTTCCTCCTCTGAAACTTCTTAATCTGCTTCACATGATCGAGATGGAGGGGATTCTGGTGTTCCTCATTGCTCCAAATTGGTCTAGGCAGGTGAGGTACACGGACATGGTAAGACTCCTGGCAGGTGCACATTGGGCTATACCTGATCATCTGGATGTTCTGTCCATCTCGCTTTATGGTTGCTGGCTCTAACAGTATGGCTGTTGAAATCCAGGCCCTGACAAAATGAATCATTTCCATGTTTCTGCCCTTTCTGCTTCCCACTGCCTAGTTGGGACGGGAGTTCATGGAGTCTATGTAGTTTCATTCCCTGTAACTTCATAGGATCTGAATCAGATTCTCTCTGCACTTCAGAAACTTAATTTTGGACCCCAATAGATGTTAATTTTTCTAATTCATTGTTATATTCAGATACATTTGACATGGATCATATGTATATGATTGAATTGTTTTCTCCTAACTGTACAATTGTACAACTTTTTAATACAAATTACAATAAAAAAAAAAACTGCCAGTTGAACCCATGAGACATATTTCTTTTTGTTCTTGCCCTCAAGGTAGTATTTCTCATAGCCATCATATTTTAAATATAGTCTAAACTGGCGGCCCTGTTTTTTTATAGGGACAAAGTAGTGCTGAGACCTAGTTTCTACCGTTTGACATCAAACAGGTCATCGTTCTTCCATCTCTATCTGACTCAAGTTCACCAAAAGGAAATATTTACCTTCATTGTCTGGATATTTTTTGAACTGTGTGCTTATCTCTCAGCCACTGCTTCTTCCAGGAAGACCGATTTTTCTTTTTGGCATCCCAGGTAACTGTGCACCAGCTTCTTTCACCGTCTCTAGGTGGATCAGACAGGCTACCATTCCACCTTCTGGTCTCAAGGATTTGGTTCCTACTTTACCTGCCAAGATGCACTCTACCAGATCTGTGCTGTTTGTTTTCTTTTTTTGTGTCGGACAAATGTTTCCAAGAATTTGCAAGTTGGCCCCTGGTCTTCGGTTCACATGTTCTGGCCCGATTTGATGCTTTCATTCGGCACAAGGCCCTTTAGTCAGCTCTCAAAGAGCTGCAGGCAGTCCCCAGTTCTTTTTCTTGTGCTGAAGATTACTCAGTTGGACTGCTTTAGGACATCTTGAAGGCTAGACGACTTTTGTTTCTCAATGGACAAGAAACTACTCGCTGTAGAAACATTGAGGGACATACGTCTTGCCCCTTTGTTTATGATCCATTTCTCTGTACATGCTCTACAGCAAACTGAGGCATGCTGGTAGTAAGTTATTCTGGGCAGGCCTACAACTTTTTGTTTGTCAGTGTTTTGTCCTAATGCAGGCGTCCGTATAACCATAAGGTTAAAAACATTTTATGCTTCAATGGACTTCCAAGAAAATGATTTCCAACGGGTTCAAAATCCTTTTTATATTTACGATTTATTTTTTATTGTTATAGGTCCGTCCTCCCTATCTGTAAAAACGGCTTCTCTAGGGACCCTGGGGAGAGTACGTCCTCCGCTTCCAGTAACTGTGCCCAGTGCCCCTGAACCACTAGAGACCAGCAGAATGCTAGATGGCTCAGAGAGTGTAAGTATCTTGTTTATAATTTAGTAAAGTTTATTACACATAGATGGGTGATGAGGAAATTAAAAACAAGTGGGCAAGTCAGTAGGTTTGCTTTAATCACTACCATTATAAATCCCACAGCACATAAATCTATATCCCACAGCACAAACATCTTTGTTTTGTTTGTCAGCTGCTCTGTTCTTTGCAGGAAGCAAAGAGAATACTTGTTTCCAGTTTTGAATGAGCATGTGAGAATACTAGGCCTAGCAGCACTTCTGTCACATGAGTCCATGTGAGTGCAGGATATGTGAAAAATGTAAAGTCCGTTCTTAGTGGCAAAAGTTAAGAAAACAGCAGCTAGCACTAAAAGGTTTAGCAAACCAAACCTTCCAGGTAAAATTGTCAGTGCTGTGCTCAAACAACAAAAAAAATCAAAAAAGATTCTGCCACAAAACAAATATATCCAGCGAAGAATCCAAGATGAATAAATGTTGTCCCTTTTTAAATGACATGGGACAATGTGTGAATGGTATATATGCAACTCAAAAGAACGAATAAATATATATATCTCTCCCTTTTAAATAACATGAAGCATTAGTGTGTAAGCAATATATAATTCAGTTCATCTATGTATCACGTGACCAGTTCGAAGAAATAACCGTATATTTGAAACTTCTAAAAAATGTGGATGTCTCCTTTAAACATATCCGGATGACTCTACTCCACTTTGCACTTCTCCACAGTGATAACCACCACTAACACACCTCACCAGAAGATGTGGCTTATTAAATTATAGGCAGCATAGACATTTTGATATTTTCCCAAGAAGGATGGATAGTAAATTAGACAGTAGGTATCGGTAAGGCTGTCACTTTCCAGGGCCAGCAGATATGTAGTGCACCTGTGTAAAAAGTGCTCACCTCAGGAGCCAAAAATGCTAATATAGTGTAGTATTTATTTCAAAAACTGGGTTCAACAAACCAATATATAATCGATTTGAATCTAGAATCAAGGTCAAATTGATTCAGATTTTCAGCAAATCGATTTATTTTTTTCACCAGGACCGCCGCTGACACTGCGCCGGTCCTAGTCCGCGAGGCCGGACGCTGCGACCTCTCCTAAAAACTCCTGCCCGCAGCTCCTCAGGATCGGCGCGTTGTCAATAAAAAAAATACAAATCTGTGAATCGAGTATTTTTTTTTTTTTAGAAAACCACCCAACTCTATAATAGAGATATGTGTATATCTATCTATCTATCTATCTATCTATCTATCTATCTATCTATCTATCTATCTATCTATCTATCTATCTATCTATCTATCTCACACACACACACTTATTTCAAAAAGTCCCTAATGCGAGAGCAGATCCCTGGTTTTGACAAGATGCTGGTGCCTGGACCCCAAAGTAGATTGAAGAATCTGCTCGGGTAAGGACACCGCTCTATCCCTGGACAGGTAAGTGTCCTTAAATTAACCAGTTCACGCCTGGCCTATAGTCAAATTATAGCTGGGCAGGAGGTCTCATGTCCTCCCCAGAACACGCCTCAGGACACAGGGGATGACATCAGTGTACCGGCCTGCATTTATTGTGTGCTATTGTGCTGATCTCTGTGATCACATGGTACAGACAGAGCCAATCACAGCCCATGTGATTAGCTGTGGCCAGTCACATCTAATCACAATAATAAACACTGAATGAATTGATTTCATTTAGTAAAAATGGTTGTTTATAACCATGATATTCATTGCTATAAGCCACTACAGTGTGCAAAAAAAATAAAAACCTCCTGAGAGTACCTCCCCAGAGTAGTGTACAATGTTACTATTGTCACAGTATGCAAAAAATAACAATTTATAAACAAATTTAAAACATTTAAGAAATATGTTTTATAAAACATTTTTTACATACTGTCACCAGCCAGTGTCACTGCCACACCAGTCATGATGTTGTTGTACTGCACTGATGACCGTGTGAAAGATAAAGTTGTAGAAACATTTTTTATTATTTTTGAAAATATTTACAACTTCAAAAAACTTATCATGCCTCTTACTAAATACCTTGGACTATCTACTTTCCAAAAAGGGGTCATTTGGATTTTTGTACTGTTCTGGCTTTTTTGGGTCTACAGTTTTATGTCTGGAGTACATCAGAATTGATCAGATTTATTTATTTATTTTCTTTACAATTCTCAGTCCTTGCTCTTAATTTTGTTTGCTAAAAAAAAAAAAAAAAAAAAAAAAAAGATTAGCAACAAAAGAAAGCACTATCTGAAAAAAAATATAAAAATGTCATATGGATACAGTGTTGCATGACCGTATAATTGTCATTCAAATTGTGACAGCGCTGTTGGCTAAAAAATGGCCTGAGCAGGAAGTGGGGGTGGGATAGGGGGGTTTCAGGTGATTCTTTTTTGAAGTGGTTTTAATTCAGCAGCTACAGTATTTGTAAGTGCTGACTTATTTGTAAGTGCTGCTCCCCCCCCCAAAAAACTTTTTTTTGGGGGGGGGAAGACTGGAGCGCCTCTTTAAGTTTTATCACAGAGGAAATGATAAATGTTGCAAAGTTACTGTTCTTTCACTGTTTGCCTTACTGAACAAGCCAATCTGTTTTTTTTTTTTCTTGTAGAGTTATGAACCAGATGAACTAAGCAAGGAGATGGCTCACCTTGAAGGCCTGATGAAGGATCTAAATGCCATAACCACAGCATGAAAACACAACCCCACCCCAGAGGCAAACCTGATAGCGTATGGACAGAGGCAGTGCAGCCCACCAGAAAGGGTCACATTGAAGTGTACTGGCAAACAAGCCGGAAGCCCAGACTTTGTACGCTGAGGCAACCACCAAGGGCTGAAGCCTGGCATTCTGTACCTTATCATTTCCTCTGATTTCTAAGATTTTATGGGGGGTTTATATCAGAAGAGGAATTTTATGTAAACTATGGAGGAATATTGTGTATTTCCATTGTTTTTGTTCTTTTCACCTCTAATGGGCCTTCACCCCGTTGCTGTGGCTCAGTGTTATGCCCCACCATGTGGCCAGCCGGACAGCAGAAAGACACACAATGGGAAGAATTCCTTTCACAGCAACAGTTGCTTTTTGTGCAGTGTTTTCAGGCTGCGAATCACATCTGTTGGCAGCAACTCCCCCTCCAGCCTCTGTGAGACTTAAAACAGTGTTACTCCCCCTCCCCTATACACACCACCAATCCAGAATTTTGGCTAGATGTTCCCTCCACATCTCCGTCCATTTCCAATGATCCTGGCCCAAGAGGGAATTGTACTGGGCCACTGCAGCCAGATGGGAGGTCCTGGACCTGTGCAGTACATGTAATGAGGCTGCGTGAGCTGACCAGTCACAACGGTTTCCTTGTTTGCTGCCATGAAAAAGCCTAGTTGTACATGGCATTGGTGGCTTCCTGAAAAGACTGATATGTGCTGGCCTTCTTTTTAACCAATCTGTTCTTCAGCACTTTCACGTTGGTCCATTTTTCATCTTGTGACTTCCTTGTTGTTGTAAATGGATTCACCACCCTCTGCATCCTCCTGTATATTGTCCTATCCACCAACACACCCAGTCTTTTCTGTACAGAAAATTCATTCTATTTTTTTTTTTATTATTATTGCTTTCTCTGTAGTGTTTAGAATGTATCTTTTTATTGTGACTTTTTTTTATAACATCATGATTATTATTTGGTATTGGATTTCAATACACTTTTTTATTCAATCAAATAGTTTTTCATGCTTTTTATATAATGCCTAAATTTGTCCTTGTATCGTAACACCAAAATTGTCTCCAGTGTTTACGTTCACATTACCTTAAGGTTTCTTTCTTTACAGGGTTTGCTATATTCAGGTTTGTTAAATAACATATGGTTTCTTGCAAGCTGCTATAACAGTATTCACCAAACAGATGAGATGTAAAAATTAAACAAGGGAATGACATCTGTGGCACATTTTGTTTGACACTCAACTTCTCAATACCATGTTTGATAGTTTATAAATGTTGCTTGTAACCTGTGCTGTATTAATACTTTGGTAGGAGTTTATTTTCCGAAAATTAATTTACATTGTATTTACATTAATGTTGCAGCAGCTGGAAATTTTTCAAAACTTTCATTTGATTTTGGATGAAGGTTATCTTCTAGTTGGTACAAATCTGCCCCTGATTGTTCATTCAGCTTGTGTTTTTATGTGGCTTTTGAGAGATGTATAGATGTATAGATATATAGAGAGATATAGATCTATTTGGTAAGATATGCATTTTGATGGTTAGACTTAAAGGATCACTAAAGGAATTTTTTTTGTAGCTAAATAGCTTCCTTTACCTTACTGCAGTCCTGGTTTCATGTCCTCATTGTTCGTTTTTGCTTTGAAGTAGCTGTAATTCTGCTGTGATCTCCACACTTCCTGCTTGTCTGGCTCCTTATGAAAAAACTCATGGGAGCTTTTCACTGTGGTCCAAGCTGTGTGTCTAAAACTCCTCTGAACCAATCAGATTCATTTTAAAAACAAAACACTGCCCTGGATTTGTTTGTTTTTGTTCTGTGGGTCTCTCTACTTCACAGAAACATGAACCCAGTTTAAAAGTGAAACTAGAGGCACATTATATGATAGAATTTAATCTATTTTTAAAAGGAATCGGTTAACTTTTATGTCTCTATACCCTGTAAACAGTCATTTCAGCAAAAACATTTTTTTCATTTAGTGACCCTTTAATGTGCCTGCAACTCATATAGAGGTGTTTTTTTTTTTTTTTTTTTTTTAAATCAATTACAGTATGGGACACGGGATCTTTAGACGTTTTTATCTTTTTTAGCCTTAGGGCGACCTGTAATGTTGCTGGGTGCACTGGATCCTGCTATAAGTCCTGTGTTTGGCACGTGCATGGTTTGAGCCCACAGAGTGGCTTACAAATCCAGGACTGTGGTCTGCTCGTGTCAGAACCTTGAACCTTAAGACCCCTGCGGGTTATGCCTGTTGTGGAGGGTCAAGGCCAGGCTATGGTCTCGCCCCATCCTAATCCTGCTTGCGTAAATACTTCAGTTGTAAGTATAGGGTGCTACAACCTCCAAAAAAACATGGGTGTGTGAGCTACTTCCAGCTACCACAATTCCAGTGGCTGTGGCTTGTGGCTGAGAGCGGAGGGTTAAATTCAAATTTGGTGGCGCTTTGTAGCTTGTATGCCACTGTTACCAGCACTACTCTCTCTGCTTAAACTCTCTTGATGCCAGAGTGCACCTGCATGCCTCTGGGGACTGCTGCTCAGTGTGCCTGCTCCACCTTATCAAGTGAATTACTAAGACTGTGTTGTACCCTGCTTCTTCTTTCTAAGCTTGCCTTCTGACTGGCAACACCTCCTCCTGTCTCTATCTATTAACACATCGGTCTCATCTTGGTTTTCAGCCGCCTACAGTGCTTGGCAAAGAAGTCTTCATCTTTCCTCTCCACAGCAGCAAAGGTCACGAATACCCCTCTAGGGACAAAATTTACAGTACATGGCACAATACAAGCACAATAAAAAGGATCAGATGGCATTGCCTAGCTCAGGTTAAAGCTGACCTTCAGTGACCTTCAGTAATTTTTTCAAATTTGCATCTATTAACCACTTGACGTCCTCTGCGTTATGCAGTGATGTCTGAATGATACCTGCAGCTACAGATATCATTCAGATATCACTGTCTTCAGCCGCCGATTCTGTGCACAATAGGAACGATCAAAGCGTCAGTTCCGCCGCTTGATTATTGTTATAGGCAGCGGGAGGGGACGTCGGCCAGCGCTAGCTGGGAAAGCATAGAGATGACTGGTGACCAGATGGTCACCAGTCATCTCTATGACCGTCGGAGGTCCGGGTGCGACGTTATGACGTCACGCCCGGCACCTGGAAGTAAACAAAGCCGCAATCGTGGCTATCTGCATTAGATCAGTGAATTTTTTTTCACAATCTAATGCTTGTAAGCCTGGAGGAGAGATATGAGGGTCTTATTGAAAGAGGACCTGTCACAGTGATTACTATTACAAGGGATGTTTACATCCATTCCATGGTTATCCATTTACTGGGCATAACATCTTTCACATTATACCAAAAAATTGGGCTAACTTCACTGTTTTTTGTTATTAATCCATGAAACCGTATAATATATATAATGTATTTTCTAGCAAAAATTTTTTTACATGAAGGAGAAAAGTGCCAAAATGGTGGTCAAGTGGTTAGATCTTCTGCCTTGTTTTAACTTTGAATAGTAAAACGTTGTTTTCTGCCCGTAAAAACCTTATACAGTCCACTTCCTGTTTCTTCTCTGGTAAAAAGGTTTGGATTATGAAATCGTGCACATCTTGCTCTCGTGAGAGTCTGCCAAGAAGGGAGTGGGGATGAGCCATAAGAGGGCCAATGAGAGCTGCAGAGCTGGAGGTGTGTCTGTAAATGCAGGAAGTGAACAGGCAGCGGCTTCAGCTGCCCACAGTTGAAATGGTTGCAGCCAGACTTGGTGGAGGGAGGTTTCTGCAGCATATTTGGCAAGTACAGAATCACAGTATATATAAAATATGCAAAGTGGTTGGAGGGAAGCTTCAGAATGGCAAAGATGTTTTTATTACAAATTATGTGAGCATACTGTAGTTCCTCTTTAAAGAGGAAGTAAACCCTGATGGGTTTTACTTTCTCTTCAGTTCCCTGCAAAGGTAAAGCATAATGGGCTACAATGCATTGCATAGTAGCCCATTATGTATCACTTACCTGAAACCGAAGCCTGCGATGTCACCACTGTCCCCTGTTGCAGGAAGCGTCCATTCGGCATCCCTCTTCCTTCTGGGGCTGTGAACTCCGGTTCTGCGACTGGATGGAGTCACGTGACGTCACTCCTGCGCATGCTCGTGGGAGCCACCAGTCACTGCATGACCTTCCTTTAGAAACGGAAGGACCACCGTTGTCTACGGCGCATGGGCCGTCGATATCGGCGCTCGTCTCTAATGTCAATATCTCCTAAACCAGTGATGGCGAACGCGTGGCACGCGTGCCGCTCCCGGCACGGCAAGCTGTTTTGGTGGGCACGCGGTGACAATGCAGAAATGTCAAAGAAAAAAAAATTAAATCGTCAACCGCAACTAGAAACTACATTTCCCACACTACCCTGTGCTAGCGGTGACGTGTCCGAGTGGGCGTAACTTAGAATGAGCGCCCGGAGGTCACGTGTTAGCTTGCTACCCAATGAAAGCTCTCAGATCATCCACTGCCTGACGTGCTGCTGGGCGTGACTGGGAGCATGAGGAGAAGACGCACGGCGGGAAAGAGCTGCAAGACTCGTGAAGCCATCTTCTTCATTGCGCAGTTTGATTCAGCTGCAGACAAAGGTAAGAATACTTATTACTCGAATACTATTTAGACATGGGATACCTGGGTCGTTTTATGACGTCTATTATGGGTTGCCCTGCTAACATCACCCAATCTAAAATGTAAAATTTTGCTGAACAATTACTTTAGCTAATCTCGCTGGTGGGTGTTCTGACAGTTGCTGACTGACTTGGGAAACTTTGTTCTGCAAACATATTACCCCCCTCATTGCTGTTATTGGGTCTAGTTGTCCTTTCCAAACATATTACCCCCCTCATTGCAAGTGACACCTATGCCCAATAACAGCAATGAGGGAGGTAATATGTTTGCAAATGACACCTAGGCCCAAAAACAGCAATGAGGGAGGTAATATGTTTGCTGTTATTGGGCATAGGTGTCATTTGCAAACATATTACCTCCCTCATTACTGTTATTGGGCATAGGTGTCATTTGCAATGAGGGGGGTAATATGTTTGCAAATGACACCCAGGCCCAATAACAGCAATGAGGGGGGTAATATGTTTGCAAAGGACACCTAGGCCCAATAAAAGCAATGAGGGGGGTAATATGTTTGCAAATGACACCCAGGCCCAATAACAGCAATGAGGGGGGTAATATGTTTGCAAAGGACACCTAGGCCCAATAAAAGCAATGAGGGGGGTAATATGTTTGCAAATGACACCCAGGCCCAATAACAGCAATGAGGGGGGTAATATGTTTGCTGTTATTGGGCCTAGGTGTCATTTGCAAACATATTACCCCCCTCATTGCTGTTATTGGGTCTAGGTGTCCTTTGCAAACATATTACCCCCCTCATTGCAAATGAGGGGGGTAATATGTTTGCAAATGACACCTAGGCCCAATAACAGCAATGAGGGGGGTAATATGTTTGCAAATGACACCTAGGCCCAAAAACAGCAATGAGGGAGGTAATATGTTTGCTGTTATTGGGCATAGGTGTCATTTGCAAACATATAACCCCCATCATTGCTGTTATTGGGCCTGTGTCCTGGCCTATGGACAACAATGACACACTTTTTTTTTTTTTCATTTTAGCCCTTTGGATTCTTCTTTGCAATTCTTGTAGAATCTACAGCAGCTTCCAGACCCAGCAGAGCGGTGTCAGCAGCGGCACAGCGCGACTTCTTGTTTCACAGGACATTGGACGATTTGAGCTTATATCTGTCTACATTAAAAAAAGTAAGTTGCTAAGGGTCACATCTGGCCCCCGGGCTACGGTAGTTTCCTGTGTCCCTATGGACAACAATGAAAACATATTTTTTTTTTCATTACAGCCCTCTCTCCGGGATTCTACTTTGCAAATCTTGTAGAATGTACAGCAGCTTTCAGACCCAGCAGAGCGGTGTCAGCAGCGGCACAGCACGCCTTGTTGTTTCACAGGACATTGGACGATTTGAGCTTATATCTGTCTACATTACAGAAACGTAAGTTGCTAAGGGTCACATCTGGCCCCTGGGCTATGGTAGTTTCCTGTGTCCCTATGGACAACAATGAAAACATATTTTTTTTTTCATTACAGCCCTCTCTTTGGGATTCTTCTTTGCAATTCAGAATCTACAGCAGCTTCCAGACCCAGCATAGCGGTGTCAGCAGCGGCACAGCGCGACTTCTTGTTTCACAGGATATTGGACGATGTATATCTGTCTACAAAACCGTGAGTTGTTCTACCTTTTTTGTGAAATGTTGCAATAATATTTTTGGTATAGGTAGGTAGGGATAGATTTGTATTGGGTGCTTCATCCATCCTTATTTTATACATTTTGTGTTTTTTGTAGACATGAACAACCAAAAATGAGTACATCAAAAAAAGCAAAATTAAAAACAGATAGTGGAAGATCATTCCAAGAGACCTGGACACAGTCATTTGGAGTGATTGAACGCAATGGGAAAGCGTTATGTGTTCTGTGTAGTGAAAGTGTGGTATCTCGCACATCTAGTGTCAAACGTCATTTTGATACCAACCACAAAAGTGTTGCCGAACTTGGTGTAGCTGAAAGAAAAGAGTTTCTTGATGGGAAATTGAAGAGATATCACTGCCAGTATCGTAGTTTTTGCAACTATCTTTCTAAAACAAATTATCTGGCAAATGCCAGCTTTGAAATTTCACTGTGCATAGCAAAACATGGAAAGCCCCTCTCTGATGGCGATTTTATCAAAACGGCCATGTTGGCTGTGAGTAATTCCCTTTTTCATGAATTTCCAAACAAGGACAAAATTAAGCAACGAATCTCTGAAATGCCACTTAGCAGAAATACTGTTAAAGATAGAGTCCTGCGTATGGCAAGTGATGTTAGTCAGCAGCTCACCACTGACTTACAAAAGGCAGCCTGTTACTCCATGTGCTTGGATGAAAGCACAGACATAAATAATCATGCAAGGCTAGCAGTAATTTTGCGTTATGCTGTTGGTGACACCATGAGAGAGGAGCTCATGAAACTGTTGTCTTTGCCTGGAAGAACACAAGGGATAGATATCTACAATGCTGTGATGGAGGCTTTTGTCTCACAAGACATAAGGCCAGAAAAAGTGGTTTCAGTTACTAGTGACGGGGCACCTTCCATGGTGGGGGTAACATCTGGTTTCATACAGTTTTTTGTCAAAGAAGCAAAGCACCCAGTCATTCAATTTCATTGTATTATACATCAAGAAGCTCTTTGTGCCAAGGAAAGCAGCAAAATATTAGACGATATCCTCAAGGATGTCACAAAAATGGTGAATTACATCATGGCTCGTGCTCTTAATTTTCGACAGTTTCAAGCACTTCTTGATGAGGTACAGGCACAGTATAATACTTTACTTATGTACAATAATGTACGATGGCTAAGCAGAGGACGGGTCTTGGAGAGATTTGTAGCCTGTTTGGATGAAATTAGGCTGTTTATGAATGACAAGGGGCAGGAATATCCACAGCTCACTGATATGACCTGGCTCACCAATCTCATGTTTTTTACTGATTTTACAATACACTTCAATGTCCTGAACAAAAAACTGCAAGGTTTAGGGAAAACAGCAGAAAGAATGTTTTGTGATATCAGAACATTTGAGAGAAAACTGCAGGTTTTTGAAAGAGACCTTGAAAGTGGGCAGCTGAAATATTTTCCCAATCTAAAAATGCATTTGGAAAATTCTACAACATTTACAGACAATCCAAACCATCATGAAATCTACAAAGAATTTTCTAGCATTATAGCAGTTGCAAAGGAGAATTTTGGCAACAGATTTGTACAGTTCCGTAAGATGGAAACAACCCTGAGTTTTCTTACTTCTCCAGATAAAGCCAAATTTGAAGAACTTGATCTTTCCTGCTTACACTGGTTAGATTTAGAAAATTTGGAAATGGAGCTACTGGAATTTCAAGAAAGCTCTATCTGGAAAAATAAATTCTCTGACCTGCGTGCCACTCTTGAAAAGATGGAGTGTGAAGGGATGACCAAAGACAGCACAGTTGCTAGTTCAGAAAATGAAATACTTAAAGTGTGGAATTCTCTGCCAAATAATTTTAAGGCAATGAAAACACTTGGGATTGCTTTCCTTACTTTGTTTGGGTCATCCTATGCTTGTGAGCAGCTGTTTTCAGCATTGAATTATATCAAATGTGATGCCAGAAATAGACTAACAGATGATTTGAGTGCTGTATGTGTTGCTCTCAAACTAACGGAGTATGAGCCAAGGTTTGACAAGTTATCAGCATGCATACAACAGCAAAAATCACATTAATTGTGCAAAAGCATCCCAAATCTTTATCAACGCCCAGCCAAGGCATCTTTAAAAATGCCCAGCAATGGCATCTTTAATAATGCCCAGGCAAGGCATCTTTACCAATGCCCAGCCAAGGCATCTTTAAAAATGACCAGCAATGGCATCTTTAATAATGCCCAGGCAAGGCATCTTTACCAATGCCCAGCCAAGGCATCTTTAAAAATGCCCAGCCAAGGTATCTTTAAAAATGCCCACTGCTCTGCTGGGTCTGGAAGCTGCTGTAGATTCTAATCTACAAGAATTGCAAAGAAGAATCCAAAGGGCTAAAATGAAAAAAACAAAAATGTGTCATTGCATCTTTACCAATGCCCAGCCAAGGCATCTTTACCAATGCCCAGACAAGGCATCTTTACCAATGCCCAGCCAAGGCATCTTTAAAAATGCCCAGCAATGGCATCTTTAATAATGCCCAGGCAAGGCATCTTTACCAATGCCCAGCCAAGGCATCTTTAAAAATGCCCAGCAATGGCATCTTTAATAATGCCCAGCCAAGGCATCTTTACCAATGCCCAGACAAGGCATCTTTACCAATGCCCAGCCAAGGCATCTTTAAAAATGCCCAGCAATGGCATCTTTAATAATGCCCAGGCAAGGCATCTTTACCAATGCCCAGCCAAGGCATCTTTAAAAATGCCCAGCCAAGGTATCTTTAAAAATGCCCACTGCTCTGCTGGGTCTGGAAGCTGCTGTAGATTCTAATCTACAAGAATTGCAAAGAAGAATCCAAAGGGCTAAAATGAAAAAAACAAAAATGTGTCATTGCATCTTTACCAATGCCCAGCCAAGGCATCTTTACCAATGCCCAGACAAGGCATCTTTACCAATGCCCAGCCAAGGCATCTTTAAAAATGCCCAGCAATGGCATCTTTAATAATGCCCAGGCAAGGCATCTTTACCAATGCCCAGCCAAGGCATCTTTAAAAATGCCCAGCAATGGCATCTTTAATAATGCCCAGGCAAGGCATCTTTACCAATGCCCAGCCAAGGCATCTTTAAAAATGCCCAGCAATGGCATCTTTAATAATGCCCAGGCAAGGCATCTTTACCAATGCCCAGCCAAGGCATCTTTAAAAATGCCCAGCAATGGCATCTTTAATAATGCCCAGGCAAGGCATCTTTACCAATGCCCAGCCAAGGCATCTTTAAAAATGCCCAGCAATGGCATCTTTAATAATGCCCAGGCAAGGCATCTTTACCAATGCCCAGCCAAGGCATCTTTAAAAATGCCCAGTCATGGCATCTTTAATAATGCCCAGCCATGGCATCTTTACCAATGCCCAGCTAAGGCATCTTTACCAATGCCCAGCCAAGGCATCTTTAATAATGCCCAGCAATAGATCATTAGACTCATCCTCTGCTTATGTTCAATAATGTCTTTTAGCTATGCAAAGTATACTGTGCCTGTACCCATCACAGCATTGTAGATCTCTATCCCTTGTGTAAGCAAATGCATCTTTACCAATGCCCAGCCAAGGCATCTAATGCCCAACCAAGGCATCTTTACCAATCTTTACCAATGCCCAGACAAGGCATCTTTAAAAATGCCCAGCAATGGCATCTTTAAAGATGCCTTACCAAGGCATCTTTAATAATGCCCAGCAAAGCCATCTTTGGAAATGCCCAGCAAAGCCATCTTTGGAAATGCCCAGCAAAGCCATCTTTGGAAATGCCCAGCAAAGCCATCTTTGGAAATGCCCAGCAAAGCCATCTTTGGAAATGCCCAGCAAAGCCATCTTTGGAAATGCCCAGCAAAGCCATCTTTGGAAATGCCCAGCAAAGTCATCTTTGAAAATGCCCAGCAAAGTCATCTTTGAAAATGGCCAGCAAAGTCATCTTTGAAAATGCCCAGCAAAGCCATCTTTGGAAATGCCCAGCAAAGCCATCTTTGAAAATGCCTAGCAAAGGCATCCTTACCAGCGATCAGCAAAGGCATCTTTACCAGCGATCTGCAAATGTATCCTTATCCAAAAATACATGCACAAGTACAGTTGTTGAGAATCTTTTTCAATAAAAAAAAAATGTTTAATAGAAAGCTCTGTTATTGTGTTTTTCTTTTAAAACAAAAGCTGTTAATTAGTTTGGACAAGTGTACGAGTTGATTTTTCTAAACGAAAACCTTGGTATTCATGTTTAATTGCAGTGTTGGCACTTCAAAAAAAAATTAGGTTTTGTGTTGCAGTTTGGGCACTCGGGCTCAAAAAGGTTCGCCATCACTGTCCTAAACCATGGAGGTTTAAGAGATATTTCCTGCACCTACAGATAAGCCTTAATCTAGGCTTACCTATAGGTAAGAGTGGTTTTACAGGATGTACAACCACTTTAAGCACATAGCTTCAACAGTGGTGGTAGCTTATCCCCACAGGGCCTTGGTACCCTATGCTTTGGTGGTTGCTTCTAATCTCAGTGGAGTCTGGCCTATATGGGCACTGTCCTTACCCAGAGCAGGTTTTTACTCCTCTAAAATGCTTTGCACAGCACCATCCTATTGAGGAAACTCCTGCAAAATGGGCACTTCCTGTGGTAGGTTCTGCCATTGCTTGATAAGACCCTCACAGCCCACATGGAAGATAATACTGTGTTCCAGAACTGGGTAAATAAGAGTTTAGAGGCCCTCTTTAAAGCCATATTTTCCTTTGTGGGCTCTGTCAGGCAGCCTGCAGTTGCTTCTATGGCAGTCTCAGACGTTTGCGGTCTGGACTAAGTGTGTCCTGTGATCCTGGTTCCAGCCTAATGGATTCTTCAGTCCACAGTCCAGCTTGAGCCCTTACATTACTGCATAAATGGCTTGGGCAGACACTTTTCTAGGATGGGTCTTCTTTCCATGAAAACGCACAGGATCCTTTGGCTTAAATTCTAGTCATCTGAACTTCCATGTCTTTAACAGTTGTGCTTTGAAACTGAGCACCTGTTTGATGCCTCCTTGGATAAGTACATAAGGAGATCACAGGGGGTAGGGATGTTCTCTCTCAGAAGAAGGTGGCTTGCCAGTTGGACTTTAACGCCTGAGGTTAGGAAAAGTTCCTTTCAACCCTCTAAGACTGCCAGTCTAAGTCAGGAACATAATTTTGTGAGAAGACCTGGCACTCCAAACCAGCCAAGGCTAGTTCCAAGGCCTCTTGCAAGTGCCATCCCCTCTTTTTAGATTGGCAGAATGTCTGTCAGCCTTCTGGTTCTAGAAAATCTCATGTCTGGGTTCAGAGTGTCGTTTCCAGAAGATACAAACTAGAATTTTGCCTCCTCCCCAATTCATTCTTTCAATCCTTGCTGCTGTCCAGCAGCTCCAGTCTCAATAGGACATTGCCTCTTTAACAAGAGAGGTACAATTATAAAGCTTTATACTTCTCACCTCCTTTATGGTTCACTAATTAAATGGATCCAAGGTCAGTTATTAGAAAAATAAGTGATAGGGGGGATGAAAACCTTAATTGTGTACTTGTTAGTAAATGACCATATTACATGGAATAAAGTGACGTGCAAAAATGGTATCCAGTACCTACCAAAAACAATCCTCTGCAGAGAAATATTGTATGAATAAAATAAAGTGAAACAAATCATATGGCAAATGTGACCACAAACTTATTTAACCACTTAAGACCCGGACCTTTAGGCAGCTAAAGGACCTGGCCAGTTTTTGCAATTTGGCACTACGTCGCTTTAACTGACAATTGCGCGGTCGTGCGACGTGGCTCCCAAACAAAATTGGCCTTTTTTTTTCCCCACAAATAGAGATTTCTTTTGGTGGTATTTGATCACCTCTGCGTTTTTTTATTTTTTGCGCTATAAACAAAAAAAGAGCGACAATTTTGAGATAAATGCAATATTTTTTACTTTTTGCTATAATAAATATCCCCCAAAAATATAAACTTTTTTCTTCCTCAGTTTAGGCCGATACGTATTCTTCTACCTATTTTTGGTAAAAAAAAATCGAAATAAGCGTTTATCGATTGGTTTGCGCAAAATTTATAGCGTTTACAAAATAGGGGATTGTTTTATTGCATTTTTATTATTTTTTTTACTACTAATGGCGGCGATCAGCGTTTTTTTTTTTTTTTTCTGCGACATTATGGCGGACACTTCGGACAATTTTGACACATTTTTGGGACCATTGTCATTTTCACAGCAAAAAATGCATTAATGCATTGTTTACTGTGAAAATGACAATTGCAGTTTGGGAGTTAACCACAAGGGGGCGCTGAAGGGGTTAAGTGTGACCTCATTTGTGTTTCTAACTGTAGGGGGGTATGGCATCATTGATTGTGTTTCCCTATAAAAGGGAACACGCGATCAATGACGGTGCCTCAGTGAAGAACGGGGAAGCTGTGTTTACACACAGCTCTCCCCGTTCTTCAGCTTCGGGGACCGATTGCGGGACTCCAGCGGCGATCGGGTCCGCTGGTCCCGCAGTCACGGAGCTTCGGAACGGGTCGCAGGCGTGCGCCCGTGACCCACGGCTGGGCACTTAAAGAGGACGTATCTGTACGTGCTTGTGCCCAGCCGTGCCAGTCTGCCGACGTATATGTGCAGGACGCGGTCCTTAAGTGGTTAAACAATTTTAGCAAAAGATAAGTCCATATTTGCAAAAATGGTGGCTCACATCTTGATGGCAGAAATGAAAAATCTTTCACCATGAACTTAAAACACCGTTAAAAGTGCTCTGATATGAAAACTGCTCACCAGAGGAATATGACCTTTTTTATTAAAGGTCTATTGCACTGTAGGGAAATCCTGATAGGAACCCTTGGTTAATTAGATGAAATCCCTGTATTGTGTCCTTTCCTCCAAATTATCTCAGAAGGAAAACAAAGGGACATTCCATAGCATAATACCGGTTTAACAAATACAATTTGTACACGCATAATTGGCCTGACACTGAGGATGGCTAGTATGAATTGCAATATGGGGGCTGCTCACCGCTGGGCTCATGTCTAATCTGACGTGTGTTCCACTTGTGCTTGGAGATGAACCAGAAGTTAGGATCCAAAACTAGTGTGACCGGGAGCGCCTCAAAGTATGTTTTGTGAGACTCACCTCCTGGTGGATTTTCCGGCTTCATTGGACACTGAGTTGCCTACTTGCATATTTCCATCCCCCCAGTGTGCCTTGGTCCAATCCACAGGCCCTTGGAATTTCTCTATGGTTCTTGCCCTGGGCTTGGGTCTGCCGTGTGTTTAGGGGTGTTTTTATTTTGTGGGTTTCCAGGATGATTTCTTGTCAAAGGATCATTTCACCCTTTCCCTGTTCGCCATCATCCAGTGTACAGTTCGGACTCTGCAGAGCTTCAGTTGGGGCCTTAAACCTGAGGAAGTCCTTTCTGAATCTCAGATTAAAGTCCCAGGGACTGATGTTAGACACAGTCCTATCCAGGATCTTCCTGCCTTGGGACATTCTGTGCCTGAATGAGGGTCTCTTGGTTGCTTCCTTTTGAGGCAGTATTGTATGTCCATTTTCACGCCAGACAATTTCAACTCAAAATTCAGTCGAAGTGTGGCAAAGTAGCTCCTTGCACTGCCCTATTTACCTGAGAACTTTTCTCCGAAGAACGTGGCACGTTCTCCTAGGGAATGCCAGCCTTTCGGGGTAGGGAGTAGGCCTCTTGGTGCAGGGGACTTGGTCATTGGTAGAAGCTTCCCATCAGCTCACTGTGATTAGGTTGTCCTATCAATGCTGAACCCCTCAATTGCAAGGGCTCCTTAAGAGAATCTAGTTGGATAATGCCACAGCCCTAGCCTACATTGGCCATCAAAGAGACATGGAGAATCCTGCTGCACAGGAGGAAACATACGTAAGCATCTCTTGGGCAGATTTGGGCATTCTGTGTATTTTGTGTCACCGGCGCTCATCAATATTGTAAATATTTTTATATTTTATATAAATATAATAAAGTGGTCTGCTGCAGTACAGTGAAAAACCTCAAACTTATGGGGTGTGTGAAAATTATGCAAAATATATTACTGCGCTGATCCTAATATAAATTCTATTAATAATACAGATAATAAACCAACAGCATAATAAATAAATACACCAAAAAAAAAACGAAAGTGACTACGTTTTTTTAAAAATATGACTTCAATATACGAGTCCAATGCTCTGCCAAATCAAAAAACTTTAGAGGAATCCATAGAGTGAATAGATCAAAAGTGAATCTTCCACCAAATTTTGCCTCCTAAATCTAAATTTTTATATAGGATAGCGAGGAGAATCCGAGATAGTATTGTCAAAAATGTTCCTGATCCCCCTAAAAGAATGGTTTCCTTCTTGGACCATAAAGGTTTCTTCAGGTGCCGAAAGTGCATACCTTGTCGCACAATGGGGGGGGGCCAAGAAAGGTCACCCAATTTCAATCCAATATAAACAAAGTGGAACATAAAATAGAAAAACTAATCACGTGATGCAGCATGCATGTCACTTATGTTCTGGAATGTGAATGCGGCCTGCAATACGTGGGCAGAAAGCTCTCGGTTAGGATGGGGGAACACATTAGAAATATCAAGAAGGGATTTAAACATCACAGCGTCTCACTGCATTTTAGACAGATGCACAACAAAGACCCAACAAAACTAAAATTTTGTGCCATTGATAAGGTTGAGCAAAACTGGAGAAATCTGAATTTAAAAAGCGAGATCTCAAGGAATGAAACGTATTGGATTTTTAAACTAGATACACTTACCAAATGTAGAGCTCGATATAAATAGTTTTTTGGAAAATTATTTAGGTATTGTATGCCTTTTTTGAATTTACCATTTAACATTTTTTAAAATGTTTTATTTTTATTTTAATTACTTTCAATTTTTATTTAAATTTAATATATGTATTCGGCAAATGATCAATGGCACATGACATTTTATGGGAAATATCAGAAAAGTCTACATGTTCATATACAATCAAGTTCCTGTATTATGTTTTTTTGTAATACACGGTTTTGTAAGGGTGCATATCAAATTTAAAAAAATACCTTGTCTGAATGATTTTAAAAAAATATTTTTTTTACTTATTTTATTTTAAATCTTAATATTGCAAGCTCACTCTAGCATTGCCAGCCACAAACGAACATGGTAAGATGTTATGAGCTAACTGTATGCGAACGGGGAAAGGTGGCCCACAGAAATGGCGGTGTAGGACCTTCCGGCAATTGGAGAAACACTACTGGTTAGTGTAAGTAAAGTAAGGGTATAAATACCATAACAAACATGGCGCCCATAGCTTCCTGATGACTCAACGCCGCTTGCGAAACGCATAGAGGCTTCTGGGCAGAAATGCGTCACGCGCAAATCCCCTGCCGTTGAACCGCACAGAGACCGAGGCTTGGAGCGCACGCCTGCGGACGGAAACACACGGAGAAGCGTTGGTGGCGCTCAGTAATGCTGGAGAGACTGGTGCCAGTCTAAAAGCCATAACACCATGTGAGTGTATTTTAAATGTTTTACTAATAAAGCGGTATTACACTATGGAGCATACTACACTATGTTGAGCCCCTTGTTTTAAGAGAATCACAACACCACCTCATGGGAAGAGGAAAACAGTGAGCGGGCTGTAAAGAGAGGAAACATTTTACATCGGGGAAATAGCATGTTGGCTGATCTTAAAGGCGTTTTATTATATTTGGGTCTGGTGAGTGTGCAATTTGGAAGTTGGTGGCACAACTGGTGGAAGATTCACTTCTGATGTATTCACTCTACGGAGTCCTTTAAAGCTTTTGATTTGGCAGGGCATTGGACTCTTTTATATATTGAAGTCATATTTTTGAAACACTTAGTCACTTTCGTTTTTTTGGGTGTATTTATTATGCTGTTGGTTTACTATCTGTATTATTTATAGAATTTATATTAGGATCAGCGCAGTAATATATTTTGCACAAGATTTGGGCATTCTGACCACCTCAGCCATTTACTTTCCATGAATGGAAAATTGACAGGTGGACTTCCTCAGTTGGCGTCTGGATATTTTAAAGGGGTTGTAAACCCTCGGGGGTTTTCACCTTAACCACTTAACCCCCGGACCATATTGCTGGTCAAAGACCAGAGCACTTTTTGCGATTCGGCACTGCAACGCTTTAACTGACAATTGTGCGGCCGTGCGACGTGGCTCCCAAACAAATTTGGCGTCCTTTTTTCCCCACAAATAGAGCTTTCTTTTGGTGGTATTTGATCACCTCTGCGGTTTTTAGTTTTTGCGCTATAAACAAAAATAGAGTGACAATTTTGAAAAAAATGAATATATTTACTTTTTGCTATAACTATCCCCCAAAATATATATAAAAAAAATATTTTTTTCCTCAGTTTAGGCCGATACGTATTCTTCTACATATTTTTCGGGAAAAAAAATCGCAATAAGCATTTGGTTTGCGCAAAAGTTATAGCGTTTACAAAAAAGGGGGTAATTTTTAGTAATGGCGATCAGCGTTTTTTTTTCTCGGTACTGCGACATTGAGGGACACTTGACACGTTTTTGGGACCATTGGCATTTTTATAGCGATCAATGCTATAAAAATGCATTGGATTACTATAAAAATGCCACTGGCAGTGAAGGGGTTAAAACTAGGGGGCGGGGAAGGGGTTAAGTATGTTCCCTGGGTGTGTTCTAACTGTAGGGGGGGTGGACTGACATGGGGAAATGACTGATCTTTTGTTCATACATTGTATGAACAGAAGATCAGAATTTCTCTCCCTGACAGGACCGGGAGCTGTGTGTTTGCACACACGCAGCTCCCGGTCCTCGCTCTGTAACGAGCGATCGCGTGTGCCCGGCGGCGATCCCGCCAGGCACGGGAGTCGGGGGCGCGCGCCCCAAGTGGCCTGCGCGAGAGCCGACGTATAGCTACGGGCTCTCGCGCAGGGGAGCCGACCTGCTGCCGTATAACTGCGGCGGCTTGTCGGCAAGCAGTTAAAGCGGAGCTCCACCTTATTTTCAATATGTACAGTACCTTATATTTGATCTTGTTTTCTGTCTGCACAAGCTGCGGGTATAGCCTTCCTGTACCCGCAGTTTTCCCTTGGGACTTCTGTCATAGCTCCCAGTATTCATTACTATTAAACATCGCGTGATTACGGAACCCGGAAGTGACGCGCAATGTCAACAAAGAAAGGAGTGAGGGCGTTTCATACTCCATTATGGCTCCTCGCCGTTACGAGTGTGCATGCACGGGATCGAGCAGTGAATTCTGGGACATCAGCATTCACCGCAATACGGAAGTGGCTGCTTGTGGGCTTCTAATGCCCACAAGCAAAATGGAAACGGCGCTACGAGCACAATATAAGTTTACATTGCAGACGGAATCGGACTGCAGAGGAGTTTGGACACCAGGTTTGTGAGTGTATTAGATGTAATGTATTAAGCATTTACCTACCAGAAAAAAAAAAACATGGACGTGGGAGATCTGCATTATTGTATTCTATGCATTAAGGTGAAAAACCACCTGTGATGCAGCTAGCCCCCCCCAGAGCCCCCTTTACTTGAACATCCGGTCTTTCCAGTGACGAGCACAGCAGCTCCAGCCAGTGTCTTGGGTCCTGATTGGATAGATATCAGTGCAGACATTGCGGTCAATCAAATCCAATGACGTGGAAGCCAGGGGCGGGCGTGTCATACGCAGCAGCTGGATACTGGAGCGTGCCCACACAAGTGCCTCGAGGAGAGCGGCTCAGAAACGGCACCCAAGAAGAGGGAGGAGCCAGGAGCGCTGCTGAGATAAGAGGAGATCGGGACCACTGCAAAACCGACTGCATAGAGCAGGTAAGTGCGACATGTTTTAAAAAACAAACTTTTAGATGTCCTTTAAGTTTAAGCCCTTTGCCAAAAGTGGGGGTCGCAGGATGTGGATTTTTTGGTGTCCAAATTTTTTCAACAATTTAGCCCATGTGCATTCACAGTGGATACTCATGTGATACTATGGAATCAGTTCTGTGTGAACTACGCCTTTTTGCCAGATGTTAATTGTAATTTTTTTATTTTATCAACATAATTTTATTAAGCGTAAGGAAATAAGTGTACAAGAACACATTAAAACATGTTATGACGTGTGTTTACAAAACGCGCTCCTCCAAATTCTTCCTTGCCTGTGCCACAGGACTATGATGCACTCTGATTCATTTTTTGCACAGGAGGGCATGGTACTTGAACATACACTCCTGGCAGAGTCTCCGTGGGCCCTGCACATTGGCCTGTATCTTCTGTCCTAAGGGCGAGTCTTCTGGCCCTTGCTCTAGTCTGGTATGGATCAGCATCTGGCTTTTGCATACCATCAAAAGTCAAATCTCAACCTTGGCTTTTTTGTTTCAGAAAACCTTGCCCTCTTACTCAGTGGTTGTCTCTTCTCCCCTTGTGTGCTCACAAATGTCTCCATGGGAACTTATAGGATAAGTTTAAGTTTTTTTACATTTTTTTTTTATAAATGCACATTTTTGTGCAGGTAAATGTGCATTTATTTTATTTTTGACCGGAAGAATCCGTGAACTACCAGGGCGCTCCGCAGCGCTTGACAAAGGAACGCGCACCATTTCAGATTCCCTAGTACGCCTGCTCAGAAATGCGTCGCAAGCACGGCCGGTGAAGTCACCATGTACCATGCTGCGGTCCATCCCTTGCTTCTGGCTTCTCTCCCTCTGCCTACTCGCAAGCCGGCTGCGGTACCAGGCGTAGACACGGTGACTATACACAAGGAACCGGACTTTGAGCCCACATGATGTGCCTATTTTTAACTATCTAAATGTGGATGTTTTTACTTTCTGTCATTAAAATAGCTTGCAGTCTACACTTGGAGGAGCCTGTAACTTTTTTGTTTTTGTTGATTGCTTCTGCTCCCCCCAGAAGGCTTGACCTAAGCTGCGGACTCAATCCTTTCCCACCTGAATTCACCCTGGAATACTCCAGTCTGGAGCATTATGCTGCTGTGGACTTTATATAAGCTCATCTTATTATGAACGTCAATACACAGACTAACATACAAGAGCTTTTGAATGTTGTTTCTCACTAACCTTTTACATTTTTACATGTGTACATGAAGCCTATTAGGAATATTCCTTTCTCTGACCTCACAAGCTCAACTATCTTGACAAGGCTGCCTTAAAGCTCTAAAGCCGTCCTGTTTCAAAACATCCCAGGGGAAATTTTCCCCCCAATGTCTTAATATGGTACTCCCTGTAAGACTCTACTGCTCCTGTTAAATTCCTTTGTACCTACTGTGGGTTTCTGCAGACTACTCCCTGCTACTCATTTCATCATTGCTAGGTAGATAGGATACGTTATTCAAGAATTGGCTCTAAAGGATAGGATTTCCTCCCATTCTTGCTTAGGTGCACTATACCTGATCTGTGCTTCCTGGGCTTTTCGGCATCGGGCATCAGTTTCTTACATTTTCAAGGCTGCCACATGATCTTTTCACACTTAGGTTCTACTAGGTAAATGGTTAGGCCTCATCTGATACATAATTAAATATAAATTGATATACAAAATATAAATACTATAACACCTATTAATAGTGAGTGATCTAGTAAAAAAGTCCAGGATTACTATGATGCTAATATCTGTAGTGCTTAAAAGTAAATAGTGCCAAAACATATAAAAAAAGTCCAAGGGGCGGCACCCAACCACGCAATTCTACCTGTCACTTCCTGTATCGCTGGCTCCGTTCATCGCGGACGTGGAACGCACGCTCAGGACACGAGCTGAGCATCCAGGCGCCCAGGATCCTGCAATTTGACCCTATGCTACTGAGCCTCAGTGCTGGGTTTGAGGCACCTTTTAAAGTAAGCGGCCACTTGGCTCCCTCTGTATATTATTTTAACAATTATTAAACAAAGTTACACTATGTTTGGCCATATTTTATTTTGCATGCTTTTATCGGATTTCCATTGATTGCAACTGCCACTGCTGCTAGGACGTATTTGCCACCACAGGTGATCCTGTGACAAGCCATAAATGTCCTCCTTTTTGATACCAAAATAGGGGGCATTTTCATTTGGTAAGGAGCCAATTTATTCACATTGGGTGTAAGCCAACATTATATTATGGTGAAGGTGGATCTATAGTTTGATTGGAAGCACGCCTTTTTTCTTCAATCGAGGACTACTCAAGAGAATAATTATCTCCAACCACTTATACTTATATTGGACTTTTTTTTATATGTTTTGGCACTATTCACTTTTGAGCACTACAGATATCAGCATCATAGTAATCCTGGACTTTTTTACTAGATCACTCACTATTAATAGGTGTTATAGTATTTATATTTTGTATATCAATTTATATTTAATTATGTACTATTATTGATTAACCAGCGCACCCACCAATATATATTTTTGCACTGTATAATCACTTGATTATTTTGGGTAGCAGCGTTTCTATTTTTAATTTTATTTAAAATAATTTATTTGGCGCGAGATACCACAAATATATATAGGCCTCATCTGATGCCAGTTTTGGTCATAAGGTGGTACAAGCTGCTCTGAGTTTTTCTTTGGGCCTGTTGGCCTTGCCGACTTTGTTTCCCACCCCTCAGTTGGACTGCTTTGCATGTCCAATGGTATTGACTAAAGATCCTATGTCCCATACTGTACTCCAAGAAACTGCTTTTGCGGTGAAGTAAAAAACAATTTATCTTCCGTTCATGGACGGAAACAGCAGCATTGACCTTAGGGTTATATACCTTCCTTTCAGAAATAACAGCACTTTAAGTGTTAAAAACACTTTTCTCTCAGTACAGCACCTCCCAGGGGGCGTGTCCCCTGGGTACATCCCACTCTCTGGAACATCCAGCCTCAGTTTTTTTCTGCCTAGCGATAGGAGAAGACATAGCCCTTCTGGAGCCCATGTGCTCTGGAGATTTTTTGCGATTTTTCGCCTTTATTTGATATTTTTTCCTGCATTTTTGGATCCTGGGATCTACTATCAACTGCCGACTGCGTGACAGGCTGGATCTTGATCCTTATAGTCCCCCCATGTTCGGCCATCGAGCGTGTGCCGGCCTTTAGCTAGGCCGTCCACGACATGCCCCGTTGCTCCAGGGGCGGCCGGTGAGCTACATGCTACAGGGCACACACATGACCGGTCTCTATGGCAGTGTGCCGGGCCGACAGCCATGCCGTATCTGTCTGTCTGAAACGCCTCCAGCCGGTGGTCGCAGGATGGGTAAGTCGTATCCCCTTGCCTCGGCAGGGTGGTTCGGCTGGTGCATTCCTGGGGAGGTCGACTGAAGGTCTGCCCTGCTTTCCTCTCTCCCTCCTTCCCCATTCTTGGTGGCGGCTGTGAGGTAGGGGGTCCACCTGGGGGGGGGGGCTCTGTTACTGCCGGGGGCTGCGCTGCTGTGGGGTGCTTTTTTTTTTTTGTGCTTATGTGCTGGACAGTGTTTGCTGTATGTTACTGAGTGTTTTAAACATGTGTACGGCTGCGATTTTATTGGTGACGCGGTTCTATGTCGGCGGCAATCTTGGAAAAGTCTTGGCCTCTAGTGTTTGGAATAACGGCGCAAAGCCGCAGCATTCTTCCTGAGGAACTGCACAGCACGGACAGCGCTCTCAGCTCTGCACAGTAATACAGCCTGTTTCTGGGTGGTGAGTCGCCTGGGGGGGGTCCCCTGCTCTCTGTAACAGCCGGGAGGGTGGCCTGTGGGTCCCGTTTTTTTCTGCAGTACTAAGGCGGGATATATAGGTGGGTCAGCATTGAGTCTGAACCAGAGGCTTCTACCCCAACCATGCCAGAGTTAACCCTTAGTGCCCCTGTTCCTGCGACCTCAGTGGATGCTATGGCAGCAGTCCTTGAGGCGTTTGTTGCCAGGATTGAAGCAGCAAGTGGCCAGAAGGGGGGTAAAAAGCGCTCCCTCCCTGCGCCTGCTTCTGGGGATGCCTGCTATTGCATCTGGCTCTGGTTTCGTTATGTTGGATGATGCAGACTTAGCCCACACGGACAGTGAGGATGACTCTGCTTCAGGGTCAGCGCATAAGGCGTTTTTTGTAGCTCTTATCACTTCGGTGCAGGACACTCAAAAACTTGAGGATTTGGCGGAGGCATCAGATAAGCCGGTTCCTTTTGGGTTCCGCAAGCCACCCCGCACTGCGAAAGTGTTTCCTTGTGTTCCATATCTGGACAAACTGTTATACAAGGAATAGGAACGGCCGCAGAAAGTTTTTGCAGTACTAAAATACTTTGCAGTCCGTTACCCTTTTGAGGAGGATTTCCTAAAAAAGTGGGTATGTCCTCCGTCAGTGGACCCTCCGGTGTCCAGGCTGAACAAGGCTACCACGTTACCTGTGGAAGGGGCTCCCGCATTTAAGGACCCCGCAGATGGGAGAGCTGAGGCTATGGCCCGCTCCATATTCAGTGGTGGGATCGGCGGTGAGACCGGTTTTGGCCGGGGCTCTGGTGTCAGACACTTACCGAACGGGCTAAGTCCCTGGTGCAGGAGCTGGAGGCGCAGAATGCTTCTGAGCTCTGTGTAGCCCTGGCCAACCAGTTGGTGCAAGGCCTAAAATGTGTCTGAGTCGGCCCTGGATACGCTCCCCTTGCTCTCCAGGGCCTCTGCGGTGGTACTACGCCGCCTTGTGTAGCTAAAGTGTTGATCTGCGGACCAGTCCTCTAAGAAGGCCCTGGTGGACTTACCCTTTAAATGTGAATGGCTTTTTGGGGCGTCCCTATTTGACATCAAGGATGCCACAGGCGGTAAGAGCACTCTGCTCCCGCAATCTGAGAAGGGTAAGGAGCCTCGCCGTAAGCAAGGGCCCTTATTTACTACCCCCAAGCGTTTTTTTTCGCCCGCCAAGTGCGGCAGGAAAACGTTTCCAGGGAGCTAAGGCGTCCACTGAAGGGCAAAAGCCCCCCTGGTTCCACAAGCCCAACAAGCCTGCGGATAAGCCTGTCTCCGCATGAAGGTGTGCCCCTGCCCATATGTCGGGTGGGGGGCCGGCTTCGCGGCTCGGAAGTCTCTTCTTTCCGACCGTTGGGTTTGCGAAGTAGTTTCCTCGGGGTACAAGATAGTTTCTCTCTTGTCCACCAAACAGATTTTTTTTTTCCTCCGGATCGCCTGAAGGATCTGTCAGGGGCTGTCCAGGATCTGCTGGTCAGGGGAGTGATTGTGCCGGTTCCCTCAATGGAACAGTTTTAGGGGTTTTACTCCAATCTGTTTGTAGTCCCCAAGAAGGATGGGGTCCCAATCTTGGACCTCAATTTCTTTGTCAAAGTGCAAAAATTCAGGATGGAGTCGATTCGCTCAGTAATAGCGCTCCATCAGGGGGATTTCCTAGCATCCTTGGATATCAAGGACGCGTACCTGCAGATCCCAATATGCCCAAAACACCAGAGGTTTCTGCGCTTTGCGGTCAGGGAGGACCACTTTCAATTTGTGGCCCTCCCGTTCCGCCTGGCCTCAGCACCGCGGGTTTTCACCAAGGTGCTCGCCCCGATTCTGGCCCTGCTGCGGCAGCGCGGGATCGCTATCGTGGGATACCTGGACGACCTTCTGAGAGCTTCCTCAAGCTCAGAGTTAGAAGAGGATGTGTCTATCACCTGTCAGACCCTCCGAGAATTCGGTTGGCTGCTGAATATCCAGAAGTCAGTACTGGTACCGTCTCAGAGGCTGGAATGTCTGGGGTTGGTCTTGGATTCCTCAGAGGCGAGTTTTTCTCCCAATGGAAAAACTACAGACACTGCAATCTGCGGTGCAGCGGTTGGCAACCCAGAAATGGGCGTCGCTTCGCTTTTGCATGAGAGTGCTGGGTCTGATGGTGGCCTCTTTCGAGTATAAGACACCTGTCCACAACCTCAAACAGTCACACTCCAAACTGAAGACCAAAGAGCTGTAGGACACCAGAAACAAAATTGTAGACCTGCACCAGGCTGGGAAGACTGAATCTGCAATAGGCAAGCAGCTTGGTGTGAAGAAATCAACTGTGTGAGCAATAATTTGAAAATAGAAGACATACAAGACCACTGATAATCTCCCTCGATCTGGGGCTCCACGCAAAATCTCACCCCGTGGGGTCAAAATGATCACAATAACAGTGAGCAAAAATCCCAGAACCACACGGGGGGAACCTAGTAAATGACCTGCAGAGAGCTGGGACAAACGTAACAAAGGCAACCATCAGTAATGCTGGCCATACACTATACGAAAAATCAGGTGAAATTCGGTCGTTCAGACAGTTCGTTCGTTTTTCAAACAGTTAATGGGCACAAAATCGATAATCGTTGGGATGTTTTTGAGCCAAAAAACTGAAGGACGAGTTTGGAAATTTTCTGCTGAACGAACAATAAATCGGAAGATTAATGTGTTTCCCGTCCGAACTTTCTGCACTAGGTATATGTAAAAAAAAAAAAAAAAAAAAAATTTTTTTTTATTTATGTCCACTGAACGAATTATCGGTCATTACATGATGGCAATATTGTTTGAGCTCACGGCCGAACGTTTGTTTTTCGAAAGTTTGTTTGGACGATTTTTCGTAGAGTGTATGGCCAGCATAACGCAATACGCCGTCGGATCCTGCAGTTGCAGATGTGTCCCCCTGCTTAAGCCAGTACATGTCCGGGCCCGTCTGAGGTTTGCTAGAGAGCATTTGGATGATCCAGAGGAGGATTGGGAGAATGTCATATGAAACCAAAGTAGAACTGTTTGGTAGAAACACAACTCATCATGTTTGGAGGAGAGAGAATGCTGAGTTGCAACCAAAGAACACCATACCTACTGTGAAGCATGGAGGTGGCAACATCATGCTTTGGGGCTGTTTCTCTGCAACGGGAGCAGGCTGACTGATCCGTGTACATGAAAGAATGAATGGGGCCATGTATCATGAGATTTTGAGTACAAACCTCCTACTATCAGCAAGGGCATTGAAGATGAAACGTGGCTGGGTCTTTCAGCATGACAATGATCCCAAACACACCGCCTGGGCAACAAAGGAGTGGCTTCGTAAGAAGCATTTCAAGGTCCTGGAGTGGCCTAGCCAGTTTTCAGATATCAACCCCATACATAGTTACATAGGTTGAAAAAAGACACAAGTCCATCCAGTTCAACCACAAAAAAATAAACAAACAAAATAAAAAACACAGTACTATCCCAAACACCCAACTCCATACCCACAGTTGATCCAGAAGAAGGCAAAAAACCCCAGCAGAGCATGAGATCCAATTTGCTACAGCAGGGGAAAAAATTCCTTCCTGATCCCCCGAGAGGCAATCGGATTTACCGAAAGAACCCAGGCCTTTCTTAAAGCAATCTACTGATCTGGCCAGAACCACGTCTGGAGGGAGTCTGTTCCACATTTTCACAGCTCTTACTGTGAAGAAACCTTTCCGTATTTGGAGATGAAATCTCTTTTCCTCTAGACTTAAAGAGTGCCCCCTTGTCCTCAGTGTTGACCGTAAAGTGAATAACTTAACACCAAGTTCACTATATGGACCCCTTATATATTTGTACTTCTAGTCTTTCCTCATAGCTGAGCTCCTCCATTCCTCTTATCAGTTTGGTTGCCCTTCTCTGCACTTTCTCCAGTTCTTCGATATCCTTTTTGTGAACTGGTGCCCAAAACTGAACTGCATATTCCAGATGAGGTCTTACTAATGATTTGTACAGGGGCAAAATTATATCTGTCTCTCTGGAGTCCATACCTCTCTTAATACAAGAAAGGACTTTGCTCGCTTTGGAAACCACAGCTTGGCATTGCATGCCATTATTGAGCTGCTGATCAACTAAAACCCCAGATCCTTCTCCACTACAGATCCCCCCCAGTTGTACTCCCCCCCCCCCCCTTAGCATGTATGATGCATGCATATTCTTAGCCCCCAAGTGCATAACTTTACATTTGGAGAGAATTGAAAGTCTGTGTTGCCAAGCGATAGCCCCAAAACATCACTGATCTAGAAGAGATCTGCATGGAGGAATGGGCCAACATACCAGCAACAGTGTGTGACAACCTTGTGAAGACTTACAGAAAATGTTTGACCTCTGTCATTACCAACAAAGGATATATAATAGGGTTGTCCCGATACCACTTTTTTAGGACTGAGTACCGATACTTTTTTTCAAGTAGTCGCCGATACCGAATACCGATACTTTTTTTAAATGTGTCCCCAAATGCAGCCATGTCCCCCCCCATATGCAGCCATGTCCCTCTAGCCATGTCCCTCACATATGCAGCCATGTCCCTCTAGCCATCTCCCTCACATATGCAGCCATGTCCCTCTAGCCATGTCCCTCACATATGCAGCCATGTCCCTCACATATGTAGCAATGTCCCTCTAGCCATGTCCCTCACATATGCAGCAATGTCCCTCTAGCCATGTCCCTCACATATGCAGCCATGTCCCTCTAGCCATGTCCCTCACATATGCAGCCATGTCCCTCACATATGCAGCAATGTCCCTCTAGCCATGTCCCTCACATGCAGCAATGTCCCTCTAGCCATGTCCCTCGATGCGGCGGGGGGGGGAAAGTATTCTATTTAGGTATCGGGGGTATTTTCGCGAGTACGAGTACTCCCGCAAATACTCGGTATCGGTCCCGATACCGATACTGGTATCGGTATCTGGACAACCCTAATATATAACAAAGTATTTGAGATGAACTTTTGATATTGACCAAATACTTATTTTCCACCATATTTGCAGATAAATACTTTCCAAATCGGACAATGTGATTTTGTCTGGATTTGTTTCCACATTTTCTCTCATATTTGAGGTATACCTATGATGACAATTACAGGCCTCATCTTTTTGAGGAGGAGAACTTGCACTTGGTGGCTGACTAAATACTTTTTTGCCCCAGTGTGTGTGTGTGTGTGTGTGTGTGTGTGTAATATATACATTAGATCAGCCCTCAAATTTTGTACTGTGGAAAATTGTTTCTGGCTGGGAGTTGGTGCGGGCACCGCCGGCATGCAGGGATTGATCGGGAGCCGTTCTCCTATCGATCACTCCAGAGAAGAGAAAAGCCGCGGGATTACAGAGCTGATAGCCCGCTGCTACAGCTGGCTTTACATTGCGATTGCCTGCGCTCTGCTTGTGGTTACACACAGCCCTGCCTCCTGACCACGCGTCTGTATCAAATAGACAGAACACATCCCAGCATTGGACTGGCATTCTGTCTATCTGATACAGGCACAGGGTCAGGAGGCGGGGCTTTATGTAACCACGAGCGGAGGCAATTGCAATGTAAGGCCAGCTGTAACAGCGGGCTATCAGCTCTGTAATCCTGTGGCTTTTCTCTACTCTACTGACCAGGGTAAGTGGTGCTTTAAAAATGTGCCCCGCTTTCCCTTCAGGTATGCTTTACAGTAGAACTCCACTGAGGACTACCTACATATAAGTCGGCAACATAATAAAATGACCTTCACAAGTTTCAAGCAAGCACACCTTGTTCCTTAGAAGTGCCTCAGTTTCATACTGCATATTTTTTCTATGTCCTACAAATTATTTCGCGGAAATTTGGGAGAAAGTCCAGTTCCAGGTTGTAGTTGCAAGTTCCGCAGGTCTCACATCTCCGCACTAGTCACATCTCTACCACCCACCCTTTCCTGACCATACACAAAGTCCCAGGCTACGTTTTGGTAATTGCCAGGAGGAGAGGGGGTAGAAAGGTGATCAGCATCCAATATTTAAATAGAAGTAAGCTCATTAACGTGGACCTTCACCCTCTAGGGAATCTTCATTCCCTTTGCTCCCCTCCCCTTTTAGAAAAAAGTTTACAGGTTGCCCCCAGATGCACATTTGTCTAGGCAAATGACACGCACTGTGCTCTTTTCCACCTGGGATATGCATGTCACATACTCCATGATCTCTTCCCCTGGGGCGATCCTCTGCAAGTGAGCAGAGGCTGCAATGGTGGGCACAGTGAGGAGAGGCTGCAGTGGTGGGCACAGTGAGGAGAGGCTGCAATGGCGGGCACAGTGAGGAGAGGCCGCAATGGCGGGCACAGTGAGGAGAGGCTGCAATGGTGGGCACAGGTGTGACTGCACTGATAAAGTTTGTAACTTAATTCTGCATAAAACATTGGTAATTTCATGAGATAATTTATGAGGGCGTGTTTAGGGGTGGTGCAGGGTAGGGATTGGTTGGGTCAACTGGTGGTGAGTAACCCTTAAGGCCTGGCTAGTAGCTCAGGACTTGAAATTTTGAGCCCTGTGTGTGTGTGTATATATGTATATGTGTGTGTGTGTGTGTGTGTGTGTATGTATATATGTATATATATATATATATATATATATATATATATATATATATATATATATATATACACATTTCTTACCTTTTTTTAATTGTATCTTTGAACGAGTATTCTACATAAAACTCGAGGCAGTTTTTATTCAGAATAACTTGCAGTGTGCCTTTTCGGGCACACGGCAGGGACAGTTTGGCCTAAACATGCATTATCATACAATGCAGAACCCAAGCCTTGGTATCTTTTGCCCTAAATGGTTAATGTACATATCCAGTTTACAACTGGCAATGAAGATCTGCCAGTACAGTAAAAACAGGGTTAATTATGGTAAACACTGTACCTCCCCAGCCTCCTCAAACTTTACATAGAAGGGTGTAGACTATGTGTAGATTTCAGAAAAGTAAGACCTGTAAAAAGGTCTGTTGCAATTTTTAATTCTGAGGGGAGCTCCAGGCTCCAATCCCCCCCCCCCCCCCCCCAAAAAAATGAAGTCAGCAGTTCCAAGTACTGTAGCTGCTGACTTTTAAGATCAGGGCACTTACCTTTCTGGGTTTCCAGCATTCCTCACCTGAGCCGAGTTTTCAATCCAACAGGCACTGGCTCAGCCATCTTGAATAAGGGAAACTGACAGTGAGGCCTTGCGCCTTTACAGCCAGCTATCTCCTGCACTTTGTGAATGGGCTGCTGGGGGCTTCTAAAAAGTGGGAGCAAGTACCTGTCAACACACACAAGGTACCCCCTAAAAAGTACCAAATGTGGAAGGGGGGGGGGTGAGACAGACAAGCAGAGCTTTCCCTTTTTGGTGAAGTTCCGCTTTATATTTTGAAGTGTTTCTATTTACACTGCATACATTTTAAAGTAGGTATTATCCTAACTTGGCTGAACACAAACACTTGAAGAGCATTTTGAAGTTCACATATAAACATAACATGGTATAATTTGCTGTAAGTTCACCTGTTCTTTTCACTGGGGCCTAGCTTTCTAGATCTGAAAGTATATGCACAGCTAGAACACTGACCACACTGTGCTCTTATGTCTTGTGTGATCGGTTTTTAATTTAAAAAAGAAAAGCGCAGAGGGGACTGGCAGTACCGGGGGGTGAGGGAGCTGCAGTCAACCTGACTTGTGTCCTCTTCTTTCTTTCTTTTTTTTTTTTTTTTATGAATTTTTGTTGCAGGCATGGTATAAATGAAGCTCTATTGGTCCCAGTTAACTGGTCTTCTCCTGAAGCTGCTAAAAGTGCTACCTTCAAGTTTTTGAAATTTGAGTATTAACTCAGATGCCAAAGCAGATGATTCTGGAGTTTGTGCAAGATATGATTTTTGAATTAAAGTATTTGAGAAAACACTGGTAGGTATGGAATATACACTATATAAGCTCTAGGACTATAGCCATCAATACCATGAATCTAAGTACGCATTACCAGAAGACCATACATATTCACAGTAGTAGGGCCAGTAAGATAATCTGTAGCCAACTTATAGCAGCATATTCTGGCCAGTACCTTATTGGTTACTAAATCCTCAGGTGGATAGGGAAGTCTGTTTCAAGGTAGAAACAAGGAAAGCAGTAAAGAGATTTCCACAGCAGGAAGGTATGATAGTTGGAGAAGAGTAGGAGTGGAAGTGGGAGGGTAGGGGGCTGGGAGGGGGAATAAGGACATCAAAGGCACCCAAGCTAGGGCTTACAGGCCTTGTGCATATAGAGAGGTGTAGCTTGCTATAGGCATGGAAGAGTGAGCATAGTCAAACCAGAGTCCATATCTTAAGTTTTTTGTGTCTATAAAAATACTAGCAAGCTTTTCCTTGAAAAATAAAATAAATAAAAAGCACTGACCCATTAGCAAACTTCCACAGTTTTGGAGCGAGCAAACTTTGCTTCTTGCATGTTTCGCAGTGGTCTGTTTTGCTGCCAAAATAGGTTGCTAATTTGAATTGGGACTTGGTAAGACCTTGGTTTAAGATGGATATACCAACGCTCTGTAGGGAAAGTCTAATAACATAACAGGAGTAAATATAGTGCAAGAGAGCTTGAGAACTTTGGCCCAGAACCTTGTGAGCATGGGGCAGGTCACCATGTGTGTATGTCTCCTGAGGTAGAATAGCCATGAAAAAACATGGCAAGGAGAGATGGATGGATGGTGATGTGCTTGTCAGCATGGGACCATATATATGATCTCGCAACAATCTTAAATGCAGATTCAGTTGTTACCTTTAATAGAACAGGGGACCATTGTCTTTTTAGTGCATTAAATGTATTTTTCCCATTTGGAAACGTAAGGGAAGGATATCAACTAGGATGGGAGAGGCGTATGATAGATATGTTCAATAAGCAAAATCTGCCTAGTAAGATCTTGGCAAATATGGTGAAAAGCCAGTGCCTTTGCAGAAAGAACGCAGATGGAGCATGTTGTTTTTTGGGGGGGATTTCTGCCCGTGTATAAGCAATATAGCCTTAGAGGAAGGCATGGGTGTTGTACAATTGAATTGCCACCACTGAAAACCACTAGAGGAATCCAGTCCTTGAGAGAATAGTGGATTGCCCAGAGTGGATAGAGAGGTAAATGTGTTGAGATTAGTTTACCAAAATATTTAGGGGTGCCATATATTGAGTATGTAGCATTAGTGGGCTCATGGAAGGTGACCTGGATGGGATCCAGGGGAGTGAACAAAAGGAAAGCAACATAATGTCTCCAGGCCAACCCACAAGAGGGCCTGTTGTGAAGTGTACAAAAAGATCAGTGGTGCAATTTTGTGCAGCTCTAAAATATTTGGCGAAGTTGAGAACTCAAAGGTCTGCCCTGTAAACTTATATTTTGAGATTGATGTTTTTTTGTTGGACCAATTTGTAGAATGTCTCTATAGATCTCATGGCATATGATGGAATGTGGATTGGGAGGGTGCAGAACAGGTAAAGGAGCTTTGGTAGGAATGTCATTTTGAAGGTGTTCATTTTCCCTATCATTGATAGGTGGTGGTGGCGGCAGCAGGACCAGAAGGAGATCAGAGTTTTTAGGTGTTGAAAAATTGGAGTGTAGTTAGCTATGTAAAGAGTATGATACAAGTGCATGAAGTGAATTCCCAGGTAAACAAGATGAGAATCTGGCCAAATATTACTAATATTTGCTTTCAAGGAAGCCACAGTAGTGTCTGGAAGAGAGAGATAATAAAGTGGTTGTACACCCTGTAAAACCACTCTTATCTACAGGTAAGCCTAGATTAAGGCTTACCTGTAGGTGCTGGAAATATCTCTTAAACCACGATTTAGGAGATATTTACAATAGAACAGTGTGCCGATGTCTACTGTGCATGCTCCGTAGACAATGGCGGAGGCGCACTTTAGAAGTGTCGATCCTGCGTTTTCTAAAGGGGTGATGCTGTGACTGGCAGCTCCCGCGCGCATGACGTCACGCGACTCCGGCTAGTCACAGAGCCGGAGTTCGCGGCCCCGGAAGGAAGAGGGCTGAAGATGGTTGTTGGCTGCTAGTGGGGACAGCGGTGACGGCACAGGCTTCGGTTTCAGGCAAGTGAGACATATTGGGCTATTATGTATTACCTTTGCAACGAAATAAAGAAGGAAGTAAAACCAATCAGGGTTGAATTCCTCTTTAAGGGCTGAAGATTTCTTTGTTGATAGATAGTAAGGTCAGATATTTTTGAAAATTGTTTAGAGTGGGAAAAAAAGGTAACGTATGTAGTTGATTTAGGGTTAAAAGTAAGTCACCCACAAACAAACTTACTTTGAAAGATTTAGCTCGCAATACGATACCCTGGATATCAGGTTTGGATCTGCTGCGGAATGGCGAGGGTTCTGAAACTAGTGGGAACGGGATGGAGGAAAGATGACATTTTTTAAAGGGGTTGTAAAGTCGGAAGTTTTTTTTTATCTTAATGCATTCTATGCATTAAGATAAAAAGCCTGTGTGCCCCCTAACGCTTCCTGAGGTCCCTCTCTGTCCAGCAATGTCCACGAATGTCTCAGCTGTCCAAGATTCTTCCTCCTGATTGGCTGAGACACAGCAGCGATTCCAATTGGCTGCCGCTGCTGTCAAAGTCAATTAGCCAATCATGAAAGAGGGGGTGAGGCCGGGTTGGTTTGGGGCTCTGTGTCTGACTGGACATACGGAGCTGACTCTCGGCTCAGGTGCCCCCATAGCAAACTGCTTGTTGTGGGGGCACTCAAAAGAAGGGAGGGACCAAAAGCACAAAAGAGGGACCCGAGAGAGGATATGGGCTGCTCTTTTGCAAATCTACTGCAAACGATACTTTACAATCACGTTAACCTGTACCTCTGTGAATCAGGAATCGTATGGATTGGCTGAAGCGGAAGCATACTGTGGGTCAGTGGTACAAACTTTTAGCCAAAAGAGAAAGTGGGGTTGAAAACCCCATTTGCCCTGGGCATAAAGCATGTATTCATAGTTACCTGTACCATGTCCGCGCAGGCCTCTGACCCCTGTACCATGTCCGCGCAGGCCTCTGACCCCTGTACCATGTCCGCGCAGGCCTCTGACCCCTGTACCATGTCCGCATATGCCTTTTCCTTATATTGCAGAGGAATAGAGGTGATAAGTCTGAACATGTCTAATACAGGATACAGGTTGCTTAGAACACTAAAGAAATTTGCTGTACCAGTAGCTGCTTTATTTCTCACCCTAGGCTTATACTCGAGTCAATACATTTTCCCAGTTTTTTTGTGGTAAAATTAGATGCCTCGGCTTATATGCGGGTCGGCTTATACTAGAGTATATACAGTAACTTTTGTTCTTGCGTTTGGGGCAAGCATTTTTTCAAGCATCATCCTTCTAATCGTTCAAATGGCATGTAAAGCCAAAACTTTTTTCGTTATATAGTAGGGAATGGTTATAACCAATGTAACTTTTTTTATTCCCTTTTTGTGTGTTTTAGCAGGGATGTTTTCTTTCACTGCAGGCACAATAGAATGTAAAAAGTATCCCCTCTTGCATGGTTGCCACCAGATTAGTGTCCCTTTCAGAAGATTTGATTCACCTCACTTCAGTTCCTGTGCCTCTAAAACGCTATAATGGTTGACTCTCTCCAGATGGGACACAGGCATCATTAAAACCTGACCTGTTTACTCTACTCATACGTTATTCAAACCTTACTTGGTTTGGAAGTGTTATTTTACCTGTGTATATAGCCTTACAGCCTTTACTCTGTTAGCAATAAACCTTATTTATGAAGTGGAATACTATATCCATGTATTCACATTATAAAATTAATCACTGTCCACACCTTTTTATTTAGGAAAATTTATTGAAATCCAGAAATTGTGTATAGATATATATTAAATATTTTTCTTTGATATTTTAATGTTTAATTATAAAAGAAACACAACTGAAGCCTCTTTAAAACAAAGAGGTTGTTGGCAAATACACAAAGTGATTGATTTTCCTTTAAGTATATATTTATTTTTCTTTGAAAATAGCTACCTGCTGTCTATAACTGTGTGTGGTATTAATCACTAACATAAATTGTTTATTTTTTAAAAGCCCAGATGCCTTTCAAATCTGCCAGAAGGGTGCAAAAAGAATCGCCAATGTTGTTTTTGTAATACATGGAACCAAGGGGTTCTCACTCATTATATTCCTACACAATGCTTCTTACTGGCTTTCCATGAAGATGAGTTTGTATGAAGTGCAATGGGGCATATAGGAGATGATTTGTTGCTGACCAGAAGACTGGTGATTGAAGACAATGAAATATGAGGCTCATCTAATGCCAGTGCAAAGTAATGAAGTTTCCCATAAATAATAGACTCTCCAATCGAATGTATATGCCCATTCATCAAATCATCTTCACATAACATCTAGTCAGCAATACATTCCTGACAAACTGAATAAATGTCTTCATAAAGGTTTTCAAGACAATTTCCAAAATATATTTTTTTTTAACTTAAAACATCTGCATAGTGAAGGATTGTATTAATAGCGGCTTTTACATTTGTGTCATAAGCAATTTTTTAAAAACTGATTTGAACCCACATGTCAGATGGCTTTTTTCATGTTCTTGCATTCCCATGGGGCAGGTATGTTGTGTACGGTAATATTGCAAGCAGATCTTTGTACGCTTGGACTGTATGAACAGCATGGGTGCTTTAGAAAGAAGCATATCGATCAATCATTTTCACTGATGGTTTTCTTTTAAGTCTAACAGAACTAGTGTCCTCAGTGCCAGTGCCACCCTCTTATCTGTCACTTGACAAGCAAGCAATGGAGTAGCTGTTTTTTAAAAAACGATTTGTGAATTGCTCTTTGCACCATGTAGATTGCACCAGAACCTGTGAGTAGAAAGAAAGTTAAAAGACCCCTGCACCTAGAGTAATACTCAGGCTGTCATCACAGACCACCTTCCGAAAGTGCTAGTTATATGGCTGTTTGTGGTTTCAATACTGTAAATCACTGACCTAGAGCACATATGAAGACCCAGTTAAAGTGAAGAACTCCTAATTGGTATACTAGATTTGGAAAAATAGTGGAGCCGCATTACAGCCTACAGTGAGCTATTATTTCTAGATGCAGAGGTCTGCAATGGCAGCTTCCTCAGCACTGGGTTTCTTTTAAATATATATGCTTGCTTGGGTGAAAAAAAAAGTGAATGGAGATATTTGCAGATACAATGGTGATTTTTGTGGGTGATCTAGGTAACACTGTCTCTCTGGATATGTAGGCTCCATGGCTTGCACAGCAGTCGGTAAAAACAATGGATTCCTGTTATCTTCCTACATCTCCTTTTATATTTATAGGTTCCTAATCCATAAAACTTGTTTTTGCAAATCCGTACAAGCACACCTCTGGCAGAGGAAAGGTGAGTGTAACAGAACCTTCCCATATTCCATAATAATGTAACAAAGTAATGGCTCCAGCATGGCAAGTCTATTCAGTCAGCTTGCTCCCTGAATGAGACGCTTCTGTTGGTGAAATATAGGGTTCCTGTGCACATAGGAATAAAGCATAATGCTAGCTGGATATCACACCGCTGATCTGAAATTCAGCAACAATAAGGCACTCTCCAATATGAGTGTCTGCATTGCACAACCCATGCCAAGGCAGTGCCTTATTGCAACAAGGAAAGCGCAGAATCTGGAATCGGCATGGGGTTGCAGTTATGGCATGCCCCATGTTACAGACGCCTCTTCATAACGGACAGTATGGGGCCCCCCAAGGGTCATACCTGTTCTGACTCCATTGGGGAAGTGAAGGCACAAGGACAATAAATGTTACATAATATTGCTTATGCAGGCAAGCCAGACAGTACTTGCCTTAATGTCCCTCTAGCTAACCACACGCAAACACACACCGGGTGCAATGAAAGGTGTATCCTAATATATCATGTGCTTTCAAACTCATGTGACAACTACCAGAGCAATAATTAACCCCATAAAGAATTTTAAAAATAAATTGCCTTTGACCCCCTGGCAACAGTGGTGGGTCATTATTTTCTGCATCTGAGGAGCTCTTTGTGCATCTGTCTTCAGCACATAATTAACACTTGAACGCAGAACATTGGTGACAAAATGGAGTACAGACAAAGCAGGTGCCTTATTGCAAGGGGACAGGTTGGCCCTGGCCTGTTAGAGGACACTTGGCTTCTATGTGTCGGGGGTTTTAATATCAGCCAATACAACTGTTATCCTTAATCATTGCTAAAAGATCTGCAAAAGCATGTGCTGTATTTTTTTAACTAGCAATTGTCTGTTTGGAAATGAATAACTGGTAACTAGATACTGATACCAGTTGGCAAAAGCGCCTCATAAGAAATCTTGAGGATAAAGATGTATAGCTCCTTTTGTCTACAGTTGCTCTAACAGAATGCAAAAGGAGAACAATTGTATATGTTTCTCTACAAAGGGCATATACTGACCTATTCATATTTAACTGTGCATTGCAATCTTCCTACATTAGCTGGGAGGTGGTGTCTATTTGACCCATGTTCTATCATTTATTTTTCACTGCATTAATTACCTTTTTTATTTTTTAACAATCTTGGAAAATAATGTGTACCTAATAATTGGTGTATGTCATTCTGCAGATCTCTAGCAATGAAGAAGGTCATAGGTTACTAGTTAATTTAGAGTGGAAAGGCAGTTCCTCTCCAGTAGCACCACTTGCTTTGAACACAAATTCTGAAGACCCCCCTTGTGGCAAAGTGGCGTGGCCTGTTAGATCTGAGCTTCCTCCTCTGGGAAATAAGGTAAAGTCAGGAGTAAACTGTAGCGGAAAATGGGGTGAGTCTGGTGCTGGCTGAGGCAGGGAGGGTTGGGACACAGAAATTGGTCGACCATCTTGCCTGAGTCGGCTTAGTGGTAGAGATATACAACTGCTGGGGTGAGAGGAAATGGGAGCGGTTTGAGGAAGGAGAAGCGACCGTGAAGAACCACACACCTGAGCGGTTCGAACTGGGCCTGGGCTGAGTGTTGTAGGTGAACTAGCAGCAGAGTCCAATCTCTGTAATGGAGGTGGTAATACCCATAGTGGCTCTGAAGCTCCAGGTAAGGAGGGACCTGGCGAATTGGCTCTTGGGCCTTGACATTGTCTAGAAGAGACAGCTGGGAGCTGCTGATCAGATTCTGATAGTCTTGTTTGACTGGATGAAGAACCTGCTCCTGAAGACCACCGTGAGGTGTCAAAAGCAGCTGGAGTTGAGGAGGTGGGGTGCCGGAGCTGTGTAAAACCCCTTTCAAAACGGGGCACAGTAGAAGGTGGTCTTGGACTTACACAGGCTGCAGCTGAGTAGCCTGCCAACTGATGTACATGAAAAGAAGATTGCTGGTTTAGTGATCCCTCTGCTGTTAAACGTGAAGAAAAAGGCTGTCTCTGCAGCTGTTGGAATCCACGTGCTGATACACCCAATGCAGAGGTTGAGGGTCGGAAAATATTGGCTGGCAGACGCTGGTGAGCTAAAGGTATAGCAACTGATGTGGTGGCCGCTGCAGCCTGCAAAGGGGCCTGGACTAGTGGCGTCCATATTACAGGAGTTGGTGCAGAGTCTCCCTCAGGCTGGAAGCAGTGTGGTCCTTGTGCCATTTCACGGTCGTGCTGAACAATCTGCTGAATGATTTCATTCTCCTGGTAATTCAGCACCCCGGAGCGAAGGTCATGCTGGACTTTATGCAGGAGGATAGAGTTCTTTTTGCCTGAAAAAGAAATAAATAAATATATTTTCAGTTGCCTATATGCAATAAGTAGAACATAAATTACAGGCATAACTCCCAACTGTCCCTGATTTAGAACAAAGTCCCTTTGCCCCCTTTTTCCTCCTCATTTGTCTCTCAATTTGGTCTGATCTCTATGGTTGCATTTAAAATGCACTATTTATCTTTCAAAAAATAATGCTTTCTAAATTGCTGCATTGGTAAATTTCAAGAGCCAGTATGAAGAAATAGTAGTGTTTTTTTATTTTTTATTTAACTGGCTGATCACCTGACATTTCGACCCATGTGTACCAGGCTTTATTCTGCTTTTAAGGAGGCGTGGCAGGGGGTGTTGTCCTATGCCAGGGATATGCAATTAGCGGACCTCCAGCTGTTGCAAAACTACAAGTCCCATCATGCCTCTGACTCTGGTTTCATGCTTGTGGCTGTCAGAGTCTTGCTATGCCTCATGGGAATTGTAGTTCTGCAACAGCTGGAGGTCCGCTAATTGCATATCCCCGTCCTATGCCTACATACTTTTTCTAATGAGTATCCATCAGTTTTTTTTATCACAAAAAGATGGGCGGTATGATTACAGGTATCGGTTTGAGGCTTTTCTGAAAATGTCATACTTTTACTCATTTGATTATTTTCTGACTTACAAAGCAAAATGTTTCCCTAAAATACACACTGCTAACTTGATAAACATTTTTGAAAATGCAAGCAGTTTATGTAAATATTCCATATCATGACAGTGTTTTTATTTTTATTTTTTTTTAGTTTATTTTAGATTAGCCACTAGTATTCACTCTACATTCCTTAAAAAGAAACTGACCTTTTTGAAGCTTTGCCCAGAATAGGCAAGCAAAGCGCTATGGCCTAATCCCCTGCTGTATTGATGGGGATTGCCTTGTTCTATATTGGCTGTATGGAGGCAGCCACTTTGGTAAAGGTGGACTGTTTTTTTTTTTTTTTTTTGCAAGCATGTTTAGGCACTTCAAGCACTTGGACATTCGCTCATTTCATTAGGCAGAATATAAATGTATTCTTGCGATTGGAATGAACACCCAAGCGCTAAATGCGCCTAGTGCTAAACCGGTTTTAGACATGTTTGCATGTTGCGTTTTTTTTTGCAGCAAAATGCTTCTGTCCTGATGGTGCTGGCCCTGGGTATTTTTTTGCCTGTAAATGCCTTTGTGTGCCTGGATACATAGGCTAACATAGAGGGGTGTTTAGAGGCAGAAAATAAAAATGTAAAATGACTCTAAAAGCAGTGTTTTTAATGTTTTTGTGCATATGATTAACATATCTTGAGACTAGCAGTCGGGCAGCAGTTTTCAGATATTGAGCTATGAGGCTACAGAACAGGGGTGTCTAGGCACCCTCACATACCAGGAAGTAAACTGTTATTTTTTTATGGGCAATTCCTGGAAAATGGTACATTTTCTAGGACATTGCTAAGGTACAATTAACTTTTTTGTTTCTATAACAAAATACATTTTTGATCTTATTTCGACTTAAAATAATAAAAGACAGAAATATTTATCAGCAGTTTAATCAGAAGCAAATTTAGGTAGGCCTTTACAAATAACACAGAATGTACTAGACCAGGGGTCTTCAAACTACGGCCCTACAGGTGTTTAGGAACTACAATTCCCATCATGCCTAGTTAGGTCTGTGAATGTCAGTTTTATAATGCCTCATGGGATGTGTAGTTCCACAACAGCTGGAGGGCCGTAGTTTGAGGATCCCTGTACTAGACAAATGAATGTAACGTACGTTTTGGGCGTTTATGCATACTATACAAGACTGGAAAGTATTCTGGTCTTGCCATTAATTAGAAAAAAATCTGCTCTGTTGCAGATTTTGCACTTAACCCCCAATTAGCATAATTTTGTCCTGTCCCGATTGGTGACAATAATCCCCAGATATTTAAATGCAGAGACTTAACAGATTACTGCAAGTTAAATATTTTACCTCTTCTCTATAGATTTTGGTGACGTATGGTCCAAACTGGGTTTCAATGGCCGGCAGAAAAACTCTGATTTAGACCCCTTTCATACTGAGGAGTTTTTCAGGCGGTACAGCGCTAAAAATAGCGCTGCTATACTGCTTGAAAAACTCCTGCACTGCATACTCAATGTGAAAGCCCGAGGGCTTTCACACTGAGGCGATGCGCTGGCGGGAGAGAAAAAAAATCTCCTGCCAGCAGCATCTTTGGAGCGTTGAGAGGAGCGGCATGTATACAGCTCCTTCCTATTTAAAACAATGGGAAACCGCCCGCAATGCGCCTCTTTGCGGCTGCTAGCGGGGGTTAATACCGCAGCGCTAGCAGCCGAATCCCGTGGCAAATCTGACGGTATAGCGGTGCTATACCGCCACCGCGGCTCCCGCCCCAGTGTGAAAGAGGCCTAAGGCCCCTTCCACACTTGTACAACTTTTTTTTTTTTTCTTTTACAGGTGACCTCTTGGCTTAAAGTGACTATGAGGTGGCATAAATTACAGGATCAGGAATGAGGTCGGGTGAAGGTAAAATCTGTGGACACCTAGCAACATAGGAACAAATATAGGAGCTGCATGGCTTACACTTGTTCTCTTCGCTGATAGTTCAGCATGGAAATCTACGAAATCTGAGCTTGTGGTACATATTTGTCTTCGTAAAGGTTGCCATTAATTGCTGGGAATTAGAAATATACTTGGCTGAAAAAATTCCCCTACCGCTCTTTGCCATGATTTCTGAAATTATACAGAAGCAGATTATACCCTAATTTGCTGCCTCCGATGTTGAAAATGACTTAAATGTGCTGCTGGTGAATTAAATAAAAAAAATTAAGATTATTCCTCTGATTCTGGCAAGTTACTGTTATGAACAAGACTCAACGTTGATATATCCCTACTTTCCACTAGGGGGCAGTGACGACAAGAGCAATTCACAACTATAATTAATTACAGTAAAACCTTGGATTATGAGCATAATTTGTTCCAGAAACATGCTTGTATAATCCAAAGCACTTGTATATCAAAGCAAATTTCCCCATAGGAAATAATGGAAACTCAAATGATTCGTTCCACAATCATTTATTGATAGGTCCTTCAGTTTATAGTTTTAGCAATATGTTGCTAAATGTAACCATATTGCTACTCTTGAAGGCGCCTCTGTTCTCTTTTATACCCTGTTGCTATACAGGTCAGGGGACATAGTCCATCGCTATGGAACCCAGTCCCTGAGGATTCGTATGGAGGTATGCCCACCATGACAGATGAAGCCTGGACTTTATAGACATACTCAGGCTTCCAGCGAACAACCCCTTTCCTCCTCCCAGGTCAGATCTGTTGTCTCAAGGCCCTCTATTCCATTCTGCTTCTAAATCTCTTGCTTTAATGGCATGGCTGTTAAAACCCAGGTCTTATATGACAGGGGGGTTTTAGAGTATGTGATTCTTACCATTTTAAAAGCAAGAAAAGCTTCTTTCAGGATGATCTTTAATTGCACCTTGCATTCTGGCCTTCCTTCAAGCAGGCCTTGACTAGAACTTACACTCTCTAAAAGCCAGTGGCGGCACCTCCATATGGGGCTCCGCCCCCCTAATCCATGTGCAGGGCTCCTAATCTATATGCAGGGTGCTGGATGCATGGATTCCAATGGAGTTTTTTTTTCCTAAGCAAATGATTAGAGCTGGAGGCTCTAATTGTCTTCTAAAATGGTGGGCTCGGGGCGCAACTGCTAAAAGGTCCTTTGCCATTCTTTTTCACAGGCATCTGGCTTCACTATTCCTTGTAATAACTTTTCTTTAAGGTACATCTCATATTAAAGCCGCCTGTGCTTCCTTGCAAACCCTGCACTGCAAAAAACATCCTTTGAACCTACCAGTGATAGCCCCCTTAAAAGGATTTCTCATGCAAAGTAGCCTTTTTTAATCGCAATTTAACCTGCAAGATATGTTTCTGAACTGGTGGCTCTCTCCTGTAACAAAGCCTTTCTCATACTTCACAATGACAAGGCTGTCTTACGCCCAAAGCCATTCTTTCTCCCAAAGGTGGTTTCAGCATTCCACCGCACTGAGTACATAGTCCTGCCATCCTTATTCCCTGCTCCTATGCATCCAAAATAAATCTCTCTACATTGCCTGAAGGTAGACAGCCATTAGAGTATACCTCAAAGATAGTACTCCATTCAGAACAGAAAGAATCTGATTGTCCTGTCATCACATATCCCATCCTGTATTGCAGGATAGATAAGAAATCTGTCTGAAAGAGACCCCCCCCCCCCTCACTTTTACGTGCCCATTCCACTAGATTGGTTGGAGTTTCCTGGGCATTTCTGCACCAAGACTCTGTAGCACTGATTGTCTGTTCATACTGTAGCACCCTCTAGTGTGTACTATAATTAATTGAGTGTAGGCAAAGCATACTCTGACTCGTTTAAGCTTGCAAATCTTAATTGGGTCAGGGTTTATTAAAGTTCAGGGCTGGAAAACTCATCCTGGTGCTTCCCCCTGGTCTAGAAGGTTGTAGAATCTTCTAGAATTAGAGGGTGAGGGTTAGGAGGAGCTGCCTTGAATATTTATATTTCTGGAGCCTTGGCCAATCCTTCGGCAGGGGGCTGAGACCACTCTATTAATTGACACGGGGCATGCCAGTAGGGGCAGTCGGGTGTAAGATGGAGATACAGTGTTGAGGATGCTGTCGGTGGCCCTCAGGGTTGCCCCCTAGTCTGGGCTTGGGTGCTAGAAAAATCCTGCTTAAACACACAGGAGGAGATTTCCTGGAGGCACGAGTGAGTAGTCACTGTGGGGACTAACAAAGGCTACAAGTAAAAAAAATAATAATAAATATATATATATATAGTTCAATCTTGTGGATGGAAATCAACAATAAAAAGCCAATGTAGTAAAAAAATAAATATAGATGTAAAAGCACAGTCCCATGGTAGGATAAGCAATATAAATTTACAGGTGAAAACGTAATAGTTCAGTGCAAAGATGTGCACAAAAATTTAGTGGTGACTTTAAAAATGAAGAGGTGATCTAGTACAGTGCTCCGGAATCATCCATCGCACCCCTGTGAAATGGAAACACGCCAGAAAAGCTGGTTACCGTTACAGCAGCAAATACACACTCAGTGTAGATCCACCATCTGTTGTAGGAAAGACTGTTCAGCAACTCACACCATCTAGATGTAGCTGTAGTAAATAAAGCTCACCAGGAGCCATATGAAGTCTCCATACTGTAGAATTTATTGAAATTGTATGTTAAAAGCCAAAATAAAATGAGTCTTAAAAATATGACAATGGGTGCCACTGCCGACCCAGTATCAAACAGTGGCCTGGCATTAGCACTAGGGGATTAGTCACTAGTACTGACGTCAGCCCACTGTCTGATACCGGGTCGGCAGTGGCACCCATTGTCATATGTTTTTATGATTCATTTTATTTTGGCTTTTAACATACAATTCCAATAAATACTACAGTACGGAGAATTCATCTGGTTACCTGGTGAGCTTTTACTACAGCTACATCTGGATGGTGCAAGTTGCTGAACAGCCTTCCCCACAACAGATGGTGGATCTACACAAAGTGAGTGTTTTCTGCTGTAACGGTAGCCAGCTTTTCTGGTGAGTTTCCATTTCACAGGGGTGCCTAGCATGGTCAGTTTGAAATAGGAAAGCAGGAAAACCAGGTATTTTAAACTAAGGAAGCAATACAAAGAGGACAAGGTACCTTTTAACACAAGTACATGGTACAATACGGACATAGTTACATAGTCAGGTTGAAAAAAAGACACAAGTCCATCCAGTTCAACCATAAAAATAAAATAAAAAATACCATACAATCCCACATACCCAATCCTATACCCACAGTTGATCCAGAGGAAGGCGAATACTCCACATGTATTCTTTACATTCTTTAGAATGAAAGCAATTTTGATTTATCTGTAAATTCTATATATATTGTAGTACAGGACAGGGGACAGGCCATCCTCCCTTATTACTTTGTTTACTCTCCATCGCTTGCTAACAAAACTGAGGAGTCACCGAGTGGAGTAGGATTATAGGAGAGGTTTCAAGGAGGGAGTGTCCTCTAAAGCTTTACCAATGTCCAATCACCTGAAGCTACATGCCAATAACCTATGGGTTTTGTGTCCTGCACTCCCAAGATATGGAATTTTCAGCTAAGTCAATGTTCCTTTTTTTCTAGTTTAGGGTTTCCTATCAATGATCTCAGGGGATGCTGTAAAGGCTTGTTTTCTTAGCAATCACTGTTACATTTCTATATCTGGTGCTAAACAACCCAAGAACAAATGAAGCTTAGCAAAAACCGATATATACACTAGTAGATGATGGCAAAATGTGCAACAAAGAAGTTCTGTAAATGTGCACCAATCTTAAGCCTAAGATTTTGATAAATTAGCAGGGTGGCACAGTAGGAGGTACAGTGCAATCTGGAACTTATTCACAGCACTTCACTCTTTCTACATTTTGTTGTGTTACAGCCCAATCCAAAATGGATTCAATGCATTATTTTCCTTAACATTCTATAAACAATACCCCCTAAATGACAACATGAAATAATTTTTTTTTTTTTTTACATCTTTGCAAATTTATTAATAAAAAAAAAAAAAAAATCACATGTACATAAATATTCACAGTCTTTGCCATAACACTCAAAACTGAGTTCAGGTGCATCCTGTTTCCACTGATCATCCTTGAGATTTTTCTACAACTTGATTGGAGTCCACCTGTGGTAAATTCAGTTGATTGGACATGATTTGGAAAGGCACACACCTATCTATATAAGATCTTAACAGTGCATGTCAGAGCACAAGCCATGAAGTCCAAGGAATTGTCTGTAGACCTCCGAGACAGAATTGTATCGAAGCACAGATCTGGGGGAAGGGTAAAGAAAAATTTCTGCAATATTGAAGGTCCCAATGAGCAGAGGGGCCTCCATCGTCTATAAATGGAATACGTTTGGAACCACCAGGACTCTTCCTAGAGCGAGGCTCCCGGACAAACTAAGTGATCGGGAGAGAAGTGTCTTAGTCAGGGAGGTGACCAAGGACCAGATAGTCACTCTGACAGAGCTCCAGCATTTCTCTGTAGAGACAGGAGAACCTTCCAGAAGAACAATCATCTCTACAGCACTCCACCAATCAGGCCTGTACAGTAGAGTGGCCAGACGGACGCCACTCCTCAGTAAAAGACACATGACAGCCCGTCTGGAGTTTGCCAAAAGGCACCCAAAGGACTTGCACCATGAGGAACAAAATTCTCTGGTCCGGTGAAACAAAGATTGAACTCTTTGGCCTGAATGGCAAGCATCATGTCTGGAGGAAACGAGGCACCGCTCATTACCTGGCCAATTCCATCACTACAGCGAAGCAAGGCAGTGGCAGCATAATGCTGTGGGGATGTTTTTCAGCGGTAGGAACTGGGAGACTAGTGAGAATCGAGGGAAAGATGAATACAGCAATGTACAGAGACATTCTTTTTTGTTTCAATATTTTTTATTAGTATATAAAGGGTCATATACATACATATCAAGCGTGTAAGTTTCGACAAAAATCATATAGTTGTATATAACTTCTAAATACGATTCTTATAAAATCAATTCTTGATGAAACTCCTGCTCCAAAAAACTTAAGTGGCCCAGCCAAAGCCCAGACTTGAACCCGACTGAACATCTCAGGAGAGATCTTAAAAGAGCTTTGCACCGACATTCCCCATCCAACCCGATGGAGCTTGAGAGGTCCTGCAAAGAAGAATGGGAGAAACTGCCCAAAAATAGATGTGCCTTGTAGCATCATACTCAAAGACTGGATGCTGTAATTGGTTCCAAAGGTGCTTCGACAAAGTATTGAGCAAAGGCTGTGAATACTTATGTAGATGTGATTTTTTTTTAATGTTTTTTATTTTTATTTTTTTTATAAATTTGCAAAGATTTTAAACAAACTTCTTTCACGTTGTCTTAATGGGGTATTGTTTGTCGAATGTTGAAAAAGTGAAGCACTGTGAATACTTTCTGGATGCACTGTAATGGTAGGTTAATTAGCTTCTGCCTAAAATTGGCCCTAGTATATGAATGTGAGTTAGGGACCTTAGATTGTAAGCTCCTTGAGGGTAGGGACCGATGTGAATGTACATATATGTAAAGCGCTGCGTAAATTGACAGCACTATATAAGTACCTTAATAATAATATAAAAAATAATCAGTGGCAGTGCGGCCATTAAGAGCGGACGGCGTCGCCCCCTCTGTCACACCACCCCCTATATGTAAAATGAATAGATTCATGCAAAGCATTAATCTATCCATGACCGCTGTAGCCACCCCCTATTCAGGAATCTGGCCCCTTTTTGGACTCCGGGCACCTGAAATACAAAAGCAGGGTTTTTGTTTTAGCCTCTAGTAGGCTTCAAAAAAGGTGGACTTGGAGCGCAGAGCATTGTGCTCAGAGCCCACCCAAGTGTGTTAGAAAAGCAAATTAATATTTGCTTTTCTAAAACTGAACCGCCTCTCCGCCAATCAGGAAGCGTGGGTCTAATATCCGTTATACCAGGCATCTCTATTGGACGCCTAGCAGAATAGAAAAAATTATGCACGGAAACCATGGAGAATGCAAGAGCCATCGCCTGACCTGCTGCCCGTCCCACAACTCGCCGCCGTCACCCGCTGCCTGACCCGCCACTAGGATGGGGTAAGTGCCAGTCAGACTGCGAGCGGCCTTGGGGGGGGTGACAGTTGCTGCATATTATGGGCACAGCAATTGAATTGCACAGCGAGGCTGCAATTGATGGGGTTTTTTCTGTATTTTTAAGAATCTTTTAGTTTGATTGTGCCCATCCAAAAGTTTTAAGCACCAGCCACCACTGGCTGTAATTACTGCCAAATGCAAATTATAATATTACACCGACTTCTCCAAGTGTTGCCCTTCACTTAGAGAGCATCTACCTTGAGTCTTCTACTAAGAGCCCCCAGTGTCCTTTTGCAGTAATTGTTTCCATAATTCAAGGTATGGCAAACATAACTCCATATTTGCTCAGCTTTGGCTTTAGATTTTTTGTATCTAGTACATACTGTATATTCTCACACACCTAAAAGAACCATTAATTATTTTTCCGCGTACTGACGATCGGACATTCCGACAACAAAACCGTGGATTTTTTTCAGGCGGATGTTGGCTCAAACTTGTCTTGCATACACATGGTCACACAAATGTTGTCGGAAATTGCGAACATCAAGAACGCGGTCAAGTACAACACGTACGACGAGCCGAGAAAAATGAATTTCAATAGCCAGTGTGGCTCTTCTGCTTGATTCCGAGCATGCATGTAATTTTTTGCCTCGGAAATTGTGTACACACGCTTGGAATTTCCGACAACAAGTTTTGAGAACAAGCTCTCAAATTTTTGTTGTCGGAAATTCTGACAGCATGTGTCTGGTGGAGCCTACACACGGTCGGATTTTCTAACAAGTTAACAGCGAACATTTGTTGTCGGAAATTCGACCGTGTGTGCGCAGCATAACAGTTCTTCAGAATTTTAGCAGTTCATTTAACAAATATAAAAAAGCGGATTAGGCGTCTGTTTTCTTTTACTTAAAGCAAAACTTCACCCTTAAAGTGGTTACGTTTTTTTTAATCTTAATGCATTCTATGCATTAAGATAAACGTTCTGTATGTATGCCACCTTATACTTACCTGAGCCCCATCTAGATCCAGCGATGTTGCAGCAGTGTCTCTGCCCCGGAATCCCCTCCTCATTAGCCGAGACAGCAGCGTGGCGCTATTGGCTCCAGCTTCTGTCAATCAATCAGTCGGCCAATGAGGAGAGAAAGGGGGCGGTCTGAATGGACACAGAGCTGTGGCTTGTCATGGGTGCACCATAGCAAGCTGTTTGCTGTGGGGGCATGCAACAGGAGAAGAGGAGGATCTGGGCTGCGCTGTGCAAGTATAACATGTTTGTTATTTTTAAACTAAAAAAAAATTAACTTTAGTATCACTTTAAGGGTAAGTGCCTTTTTATTGCCCTTCTCCCCCTCCTCTGATTTTGACAGGTACTGCTCCCACTTCTGGTAATTGGCCGTGGTGATCCAACAAAAGTTCTCCTCCCCCACCCACAACCTTCTGGAACACTTCACAGGTTCCAGAAGGCTGCGGGACCATTCATAAGGCCAAGCACGGCTTGCACATGTGCAGTGGGCATCCGGTAGTGAAGTCTCAAGGAATAACAGCCGGCTGGCCATAGTAAACATGCTGGTGCCGGGGGTACGTACATCGGTGAAGAACCGGTTCTGGTGAGGATGGCGCTGGACAGGCGAGTGTCCTTTCATTAAAATTTAGCAGCTACAGTATTTACCCTTCTACCCGATCCTACGCAACCTATAGTTTTTTTATTTCCCCCAAATAACGTTTCTAAGACCCACTTATGTTTACCCAAATGTTTCACTGGTTTCAGTAAAGGTGTAAAGTTAACTGGTCTCCCTCGCATCCACTACATCACAGCTGCACTGAAATCAGGGCAGGGTCATTGGGCCAAGAAAATAAGCAGCATCCATATCCTCAAAATGGAACATGGGTACTGCCACAAGCACCCTTCCACTCTGCAGTACTGAAGACTAGAGCACTGGAAGCAAAGTATAGTTGGGCCTTTAGAAACATTTTTATCACTGTATGTGTTGTATGCTGACCTGTGTTATCAATGTTCTATTTATGGCACAAATATTTGAATATTAAAAAAAATCTTTAATTGATATCATATGCTACAACTCCCATTACAGGAACTTAAAGTGGAGGTTTACCCTAAAAACAAGTATTTACCATTCAATCCAGCATACTGCCGACATGTACAGTATGCTGTGTTTTTTTTTCGGTTTACATACCGTAGTATAGGTATTTCTTCCCCCGGCTTCCGGGTAGTGAATCCCGCGGGACTGGGCGTTCCTATTCAAGACTAAGTGATTGACGTATGGCAAAAGCTTGCCCCCCGGCGCAAAAGGCGCGTCACCAGTTTCCGAAAAAAGCCGAACGCCGGTGCGCAGGCGCCGTATAGCGCCGACTCGCAGTTCGGCTTCTTTCGGAAACTGGTGACGCGCATTGTGCGCTGGGGGGCAAGCTTTTGTCATACGTCAATCCCTTAGTCTCGAATAGGAACGCCCAGTCGCGCGGGATTCACTACCCGGAAGCTGGGGGAAGAAATACCTATACTACGGTATGTAAACGGGGAAAAAAAAAAAACAGCATACTGTACATGTCAGCAGTATGCTGGATTGAATGGTATACACTTGTTTTTAGGGTGAACCTCCACTTTAAGACTGTCTAAGAGTTAAAGAGAATTAAGAGAGGGAAGACATGAAGGGCCAGAAATATTCTTACTCAATTTTTATTGCTATACTACAAGCTCCATGCAACAATTCAATCTAGGTGTATCTAGTCCCTTATGTCTTATACAATATTGTAGGTTTGTGGATAAATCTATTTTAGGCTGTTAACCAGGCTAAAAAAAGGAAAGAAAGAACGATGATGCAGAGAAGTGATCTTAGTGCTGACCTTTCATGTAGTATTGAGATAACAGAGAGGCTCTGGGAGCCAGATTAGTTATAGCATAGACTTATTGGCTTGTGTCCAGCTTCTTTATTCTGCACAAGTATTGAGCTTATCTGTCCAAAGCTTCTAATGGGGGCTTTTGTAATGTAAATTACTAGGATAACCAAATTTTTGTATTGGACAGAGTGAGTGATAGTCCTCAGAACAATCTGACTTCAAGCCAGTTATAAGTAGATGTGAATCTGTGTCATAGACAAAGTGATTTACAGTGAGATAAGTCATGATAATATTCAAGGACACAGGTGTGATCATAAAAGAAATACTGATTATAATAATAAAAAATATAAAAAAAAAATGTTTGTACATATAACACAACAATTCTCTTGACAACTCCAAACCAACCACCACATTTACAGTTTTGCTGGTAGATGACATTGAATCAGTTGGTGTCTTTTTTTTCTACCTGAGATATCCCCACCAGAATTCACCACCCCATCAGTTTTATTAGCGGCTGAGGTCATCACTCTTCCCTACTGTATTTTACACAATGTATGACAAAATCATTATGATTTTGGAGAAGCGAAGAAATAAAGTACTATAGGCAAATCTCATTACTGGAGTTTTAAAAGAAAAATAACAAGCTAATCATTTTTCCTACCAGAGCACATGGAAAACTTATAAGGGGGCAGAAAGATGATCCAAATGGGCTGGGGTACACTATTATTATTGGGCAAATAAAACAGTATAGGTTAAGGGATCTTTAAAATGATATGTTTCTCATGTCATACAAAAATGTTAGATATTCCCCCCCTGAAGTATGTTTGTCCTTTTGAAAAGCACATAAGGGGAGATGACCATGTAAAGCAACGGGATATATGACTGAATTTTTCTAGACAAAAAAAGGTATATGTCAACATAGAAAATAATAAGTTCTTACCAATTCGGTCTAAGCGGTCTAGTGCTACACTCTCAAATGCCCGTCTCATCATTGGGTACTCCTCCAGAACCTCATTGAAATTATCCACACTAAGAGAGTACAGTCGACAATAAGTGTCTGCTCGGACACTTGCAGTTCTTCGTCCTCGTGTCAGCAAACAAATCTCTGGTAGGGGTAGAAAGAAGATATTATCAATTGGGAATAACTCCTGCTTTATATATTATTGAAAGCAAAAACTACTGTAGGATGATCCCCAGACAGGTCTTGCAGTTTTGTCCTAGGTTTTATTCCCTATAAGATACACAACTCCTGTGCATGTTCTGATGTCACACACTAGAAGAATATCAAAAGTACCAACGTTCCAGTAATGTGATGCAGAACCAAGCGATGTCTCCCTACTATCCATTAGACATGTGCACTACTGAAAAATGTGTTTGTTTTTGTTTCTATAATTTTTTTGGTTTTTCGAGTTATTCGTTATGATCGAAAGTCGTTATTTCAAATAAATTCGCAAACTTCCCTAATTCAAATTTGTTACGTTCTATTCATTTAGATGCGGTATTCGGAAATCCTAATATTCGAAAATTCAGAATTTGAAATATTCAAAAATCCAAAATAATAGCTAACTGATATTAACTATTAAATTATAGGTATTGAATTTCCTTTTAAATTTATGAATGTAACTAATGCGAATTTATCCGAAGTTACAAATTATCCAAAATAATGAATGCTGTATTTTAAATGAATAGAACTTAATGAATTAATAATAATAATATTAATATGTTTTTTTTAATTATTATTTATTTGTTACGTTCCATTTGTTTAGATATGGCATTTGTTATTTTGGATAATTCATAATTTCAGATCAATTCGTATTCATTACATTTTAGCCAACAGACAAATTTGAAAGAAGATTTCAATACCTATAATTTAATTAGTTGGTTCTGATTTTCAAATTTTCTGATTTTCGTTCTTTGAATTTTCGGATTTTTGAATTCCGATTTTACGAATTCACAAATTTTCTAAAAAAAAATTTAAACGGGTTTTCGTTAATTTGAAAATTTCCGAATTAACGAATTTGACGGAAAACAAATTCGGAACTAAATGAATTGCATCTACTATGGATGTCAAGTGGATATTTGGCTGTCTATGCTCACCTTTTAATTATATTCATACTCTTTTTGGATGAAGAATTGCATAGCTTAACTGCTTCTCCCCAGCTGAAGGAATGATGGGAAATAACACAAAGCTGTGGCCCAAACACTATGATTGCAACATGTAAGCTGGTTTGCCACATTGCCCTGCCCACTGATTGCGATTTATTCAGTTTTGTACACAAACTTAGAGATGTTCGTTTTTTTGGTCACTTGGCAGAGGTCAGAACTGCCTGCCAAGTGCCCCTTTACAGCCAGTATGAAAAACCCTAATCGTAAAAGATAAAAATTTGTGATTGCACTGAAATACAGATCCTCTGATGACCTAATTTACTAGATGACAATATATATATATATATATATATATATATATATATATATATATATATATATATATATATATATATATAAAAAATAAATTAAATAAATTCAAGTGTAACATCAAAACAGTCAGTCACATAAAAAGTAATACAACAACTTAAAATATATGTACTTATTAAAAATGTACTGCATCTTTCATAGAAACTAAACTAGTGATAAAATGCAAAGTATCTTAGCTCATTAAAAGGTAATCATTTTTCCCTTTTATCATTATCTTATCCAACCATTGAAAGGTAACTGCTGACTGGTTATTATATTGTGCACTTTGCGTATGGCCCTTTGCCTCATTTAAGGGCAATTCCAGGCAATAATTAAAACTGTTATTACAGTTCTGCATACAGTATGCAGTGTGTCCACAAGAAGCAACAATATACAACATTTAGGATATCAAAGCACATAGGTACATTTAATAGACCAGAGACATTTACCTCCAAAGTAAGATCCATCAGCAAGTTTGGTCTCTTTGCTGCCTTTGCTTAAAATACTAACAACACCATGCTGTATAAAGAACATTTTCTTGCCAACGGTTCCCTCTCTGATAAGATAGTCTCCTGGCTGAAACACCTCAAATTTCAGCTTTGTAAGCATCGAGGTCACAAAGTTGGGGTCTGCATTGGCAAATAGCGGCATAGAAGCCACTAGCTTGCGACAGTTAAAGTTGATAATCTCCTGTAGGAGGAAGAAAACATACAGAGGTCAACTTTACATCATTCATCTGTGTACTATAACAGGCAGACTAATTCTATACCATGCTTTACCAAATAAAACATATGATACAAAAGGACTTTTAGGAATTCACAGTTTTTTTGTTCTATTTTTGCACTATGAACACAGAATGGGCACATCCATGAAGAACTTGATCATTAGAATTCAATGATGTCATAGGTACTCAATATGTTTCTCATAATAAGAGAAGATCAGTTCTAGTTCTGGAGGCACAGCGACCGCATGACTTGTGCCCACCCCATCGGTAAAACAATAGTGTAAGTATTAGTTTACTTACAACAATATATACAGTAAAACCTTGGTTTGAGAGTAACTTGGTTTGAGATTGTTTTGCAAGACAAGCTACATTTTTTAATACATTTTTCATTTATATACAAGCAATGTCTTGATATACAAGAAGCATCATGTCACAATTGGGTATACAATAGAAGAGAAGCACCTCTAAGTGTAGCAATATGGTTACATTTAATGAAGGTACAACATTTAGCAACATATTGCCTCTCTTCTCTTTTATACTCTGTAGCTCCTGCTGGATTTTGCTTTTAATCCCCTTGTGGAGGCTTCCATTTGAGGATGGACATTTCATGGTTACACCACCTGGTCATATTGCTATAATCTTTTTATATGGACTATAAACTGAAGAACCTATAAATGGTTGTGGAATGAATCATTTGAGTTTCCATCATTTCTTATGGGGAAATTTGCTTTGATATACAAGTGCTTTGGATTACAAGCATGTTTCTGGAATGAATTATGCTCGCAGTCCAAGGTTTTATTGTACTTTGTTATATTCAAGAGATACAATCCCTAACAATGTCTCTACATATTTTTGACAGAAAGATGGTAAAAACCCAGGACCCTGCACTCACTATATCTGTTCTCCCACAGTAACACAGAACATGGAAATGCAAATGTTTTAGTTAAAATAAACTGCTAAATACCTTTTTTCATTGCAGTTAGAGCCTTATGACTTCTCTCTGTGTCTGGTTGAAGCTTGTAGGAGGAGTTTTCATTCTGCTCTGACTTTCCTATGAGGCTGCAGGACCCCTGACCCTCTGTCTGGACAGTGCTGACTGGCCTTGTGCTGATCACATGCACTCTCCCAAGAAAAAAAAAAACTCTCTAGCAAAATACACCAACCTGAGCATGTGCAGCTTGTTCCTTAGACCCTGTTCTATCAGCAGATAGATTGGGGACTTTGGAAGAAGGGGAGGAACAGAGAAAACAGGATCAAACACAATGCAGAGGAATAACCCCTTACTCCACAGTGAGTATAACAAGAATGCTTTACTGCATATACAGACTGATTTTTACTGTTGAGGGTTTGGTAACACTTTAAACCTGAAATCTAATGTTAAACTCAATGGGCCAGATTCAGAGAAGTACGCCGGAGTATCTACTGATACTCCGGCGTACTTTCAAATTTGCCGCGTCGTATCTTTAGTTTGAATCCTCAAACCAAGATACGACGGCTTCTGGCTTCGATCCGACAGGCGTACGGCTTTGTACGCCTTCGGATCGTAGGTGTAATACTTCGGCGCCCGCTGGGTGGAGTTTGCGTCGTTTTCCGCGCCGGGTATGCTAATTAGCGGTTTACGGCGATTCACAAAGGTACGTGCGGCCGTCGCATTCTTACGTCGTTGCTAGTCGGCTTTTCCCGGCGTATAGATAAAGCTGCTATTTCGTGGCCTATCTTTAGACTTGCCATGTTAAAGTATGGCCGTCGTTCCCGCGTCGAATTTCAATTTTTTTTTTTTTTCGTAAGTGGTCCGTGAATAGGAAAAGACGTAACTCACGTCGATGTTCAAAAATTGACGTCGGTGCGACGTCATTTTGCACAAAGCACGGCGGGAAATTTCAAAACGGAGCATGCGCAGTACCTTCAGCGCTGGAACGCGCCTAATTTAAATGATACACGCCCCATTTGAATTAGGCGGGCTTGCGCCGGACGGATTTACGCTACGCCTCCGCAAGTTTACAGGCAAGTGCTTTGTGAATCAAGCACTTGCACAAGCTCTAAGGAAAATTTTGTGACCTTTTAAATATGGCAAATGTGCTTGTACAATAAGGAAAGGAGCAAACTGCAGTAACATATAACAGCTAATGGAAATTCAGGTTTACAAGTATGGCTCCTTATCATTGTTAGCTGATCTGCTTGTAAGCAAGAAATGTTTTAGTACCATGTATGACCACCAAGTGTCTCCCTTCTATCTCTGTGTAAGATGTGGTTGGTAAGTTACATTAGTCCTTATGTCCTGTAAGCCATTTGTGTGCCTTTTTACATTTAGCATATGTTTAGAATGATTGCACAGATATGACGGGAGAAACAAAAACAGAAATATCAGAGGTAGGTATTCCTGTGATAACAGCAAAATGGTATAAATTCAAGGTAAGCACAAAGCTGGTTTTTAATCCTAAATGTACATATTCTCTATGGTGCCTACTTAAATTAACTGTGCATTGTGTTACACTTTGTCTTATCCCATAACATTTTTTAATTTATATAAGTTCAAAACTAAATGTGATTAGAAAGCAATTCTATAAAATAATTGAACATATTTTTCATAAATATAGAAATTTCAGCCTTTATAAATAAGGTCCTCAGTTTGTATACTTTCTGGTCCGTATGACCTTTGAGCCACCTGAGACCCCCTGAACCCGTGCTTTGCCCATTCATGGCATAGAAACAGGCTCACTCAATTGATTTCCAACTTGGAGCTTAAATAGGGCTGGGGACTCTCTCTGTTCCCACATGACAACAGTTATAGTACCTCCAGAATCCTCTTCTGTACATCCAGGGTCAGGGTTCATCAATCCACCAGCAGTGTGACCTACGCGCATACTGGATCATGGCTTTTTGACTATGGTCAGGTGTGTGTGTGTGTGCGTGTGTGCATGTGCAAGTGTGAGTGCCTGTTGCCAACTCAGATTGCTTGAATTTGCTTATGTCTCCTGCCCCCATTGCTGACACTGCTTGTTCCTGTTACTGCCTGCTACCTAACCCGATCCCTGCCTGGATACTGACCACTCTCTAGTATGCCATCTGCCTCGATCTTTGCCTGGATACCATCTACACTCTTGCCTGCCTCAACCTCACCCAGGACTCTAACCTTCTGCTCAGGGTTGCCAAACTCCCACAACTTTTTTTTTTTTTTTACTGAAAAAACATGTAAAATGTACTAACTAAGCTATTTTTTTCCCTGAAAACCTGAAAAACAAAGATAATCAATATTTAAACAGTATAAACAAAAAATGGGACTGCACTGCAGACACAAGCCCAATGCTTGGCTTGCAGTTCTGACAGTTTTTCAATGCAAAATTCTCATTCTGCTGGAAGAAAAACAGGCATTCAGGAGGCAGCAGAATCACCTTCTTCACTAACAGTGGGAGGGGCTTAAAGGGGTATCAAATACCAGGAGTGCAGGGTTCAGGTGTGCACTATGTAGCGAGTGCAGGGTTCAGGAGTGTGCTACATACACGAGCACAGGGTTCAGGTGTGCACTATGTACAGAGTGCAGAGTTTGAGAGCGAGCTACATACAGGGTGCAGGTTTCAGGAGTGCAGATCTCACCAAAAATAACACACCTTTTCCTACCAAATCCCCCACTCCCCCCATACAGTGCTCTCCTCCCACCCCCTCTTTGACAGTAACAAATAAAGAACCGCAGTGCAGAAGTGCAGCAACAGCTTACCTCAGGACGAAAGGCACCTGGTTCCTATCAATGCAGGGATACAGAGAGGTGGGGGACATTTTATATTTCTCCCCAGGACTGCCTTAAGGTTGCAGCTAGACCTAGAGGAGCAGTTTCCATAAATGTGTTTGCTTGCTCATTATGTTTCCAGCTTTGACTCCTGTCCTGCCCCTGTTCTATTTAAAAAGCAGGCCCAACTCACTCCCAGTCTCTTGCTGTTAAAAATCCTTGAATATTACGCCATTTTATGTCCATAAAGGACATTCGCAGTCAGCTGTAAAAACTACTTATTTTTAAAAACTGTTTATGATTTTACGGATGGTTGGCAACCCTGCATCCACTTTTCACACCCTGTCTTCATAGTGTAGTCATTCTGTTCCTGTGATGCTCTTGGGTGGTCACTAGGGTCACCAGTCTATCACATATTGGGGGGTGCTCTGGTGAAGACTAAGTTGTCACTGTAACGCCATGCCTTGGGTGAACCCATTTGACCCGCCAAGAGGATAATCTGACAGCAACGTTGAGTGATAAAGACCAACAACAACCAAGCAGCCTAACTGTCACATATGAGGAAGACAAATGAGGCACCTGCTTCCAAAACCCATATGTACTAGATATTTTATCTTCATTCCCAGTGGCCAAACAGAGAAGCAAATGTAGGTAAGGTGGGTATGTGAAGCTGAAATAGGGAGGTTAGTGCCAAGTGAGCGTGATTTGCCCTACATGGGAAAAGCACAGGTTTGATTTAAAGAAAGGAGGCTTATTTCTTAGATTAGAATTTTTTTGTACTGCAACTTGCATGAAAGTTAATGTGTTTGCAATGTCCTTTGCATTTATTAGTATACACTGATGTCTTCTTGATTAACCCAATTTCTATCACACTGTAAATTTCATCATAAAGAAGACCAACACTATTAATCACCCTGACAGCTTATATTATTATTCCACTAACCCCTGAGTGCTTACACAGTTCCAGTTCTCTGACTAAATAATGGGGTAATATGTGTAGGCGAACAGTGGTTGTATCACCTAGTCAAAGGACACCACAATGTTAAGAGTTATGACCTGTATTTTAAGTTATTGCGAAGTACAATTAACTTGGTACTAATGGCTTCTTAACCACTTGCTGACGGCCGTACGACTTTGTACGGCCGCAGCGCAGCTCCCAATCTCTAACAGGCCGTCTTTTTACGGCCGCCCCTTTGCACGTTCCCCGCGCGCGCTCCCGAGCGCGCAGCGGGGAACTGCTGTGCTGGCCGTGTCCCTTGGACACAGCCAGTCACAGATCGCCGTGAACGGCCAATCGGAGCGGCCGTTTCCTAGGCGATCTGTGCGGCCAATGAGAGATGATATCATATGTTTACATATGAGATCATCTCTCATTCCCGGCTCTCGCAGACAGCGGTGCTGTCAGGGGAGAGAGGAGACGGATCTGTGTCTCTTGTACATAGAGACACAGATCGGTCACCCCCCCCAGTCACCCCCCTTCCCCCACAGTTAGAACACTATACAGGGAACACACATTTAACCCCTTCCTCACCCCCTAGTGTTAACCCCTTCCCTGCCAGTCACATTTATACAGTAATTAGTGCATATTTATAGCACTGATTGCAGTATAAATGTGAATGGCGCCAAAAATGTGTCAAAAGTGTCCGATGTGTCCGCCATAACGTCGCAGTCCCAATAAAAATCGCAGATCGCCGCCATTTCTAGTAAAAAAAAATAAAAAAAAATAATAATTCTGTCCCTTATTTTGTAGGCGCTATAACTTTTGCGCAAACCAGTCACTTATTGCCATTTTTTTTTTTTTTACTAAAAATATGTAGAATACGTATCGGCCTAGACTGAGGATAAAAAAAAACCGTAAGAAAAAAATTGAGCTATTTATTATAGCAACAAGTAAAAAATTTTTTTTTTTTTCAAAATTGTCGCTCTATTTTTGTTTATAGCGCAAAAAATAAAAACCGCAGAGGTGATCAAATACCACCAAAAGAAAGCTCTATTTGTGGGGAAAAAAGGACGTTAATTTTGTTTGGGAGCCACGTCGCACGACCGCGCAATTGTCAGTTAAAGCGACGCAGTGCCGAATCGCAAAAAGTCCTCTGGTCAGGAAGGGGTTTAAGTGCCCAGTAAGGAAGTGGTTAATATTATATATAATGTATTTGCCACTAAGACGTTTGTCTTACAAGAACCTTAACCCATATTTTCTATGCCCACTAATCAAAAACAACATTTATAAATTAAACAAATTGATTGACGTTAAAGGAAACGATATTGGTTATATGTTTTATGTTAAGCTTATACTTTTTAAACTGTTGTTTTAATATGTAACAGTTTATCTTTTTCTGTGTGTGTGTGTGTGTGTGTGTGTGTAATTAATATATATATATATTTTACATACAGTACATATGTACACACAATATTTTACAAATAAACATTTACTACATGACAAAAAAATCCATGAACAGTATGTCTTTGAGGCACAGTTTGTCTAATGCAGCCTTTAGACTGGGTCATCCATTAGGCATGAGTCGCTGGGCTAAATTATTGAGCTGTCTGAAAATGTGATCAAAACAAACTGACAGTGTTTAAAGCCCAATTTCAGCCAAAACTTTAATATTATTTTAGTATAGTTAGAGGGTTAGAGCCTCTGTCATGGTTTTATAGCCATCTTAGAGAGATAACATATGAAGTGGTGTACAATTTTCCCACACAGATAAACACAAGACAATGGCCTCATGCGTACTGGGCCTTTGACCAGCTCTTCTGAACTCTTTTCTCCTGGCAGGAGAAAAGCAGCATTAAAAACACACCTGACGCTGTGTTTTGCAACTGAGTTTCGGCTTGTCAGGCATCTGGGCGCTCATTCACTTCATTGGTCAGAATATTAATTTATTCTGTCCATTGAAATGAATAAACATTCAATTGCTAAATACTCCTAGTGCTTAGGCTGAATGCCTTTAAACAATCTTGCCTCTGTTGCCTGTAAACGCATATATGTGGGTTGCTTTCAGATTTCAGTAATTCAGCTTCCTTTTAGAATCCTTTGAACAACTGCAAAGTCCCATGATAGGAGCTACCACTGTGGAGACACCCCTGAAAGTGATCTCTGTCCATCCCTCTGTGCCGAAAAGGAACTATGGGGGTTATTTACTAAAGGCAAATCTACTTTGCACTACAAGTGCACTAAAAGTGCATTTGTGAGTGCAGTCGCTGTAGATCAGAGGGGAAGATTTAAAATGAGGGAAAGCTCTGCTGATTTTATCATCCAATCATGTGCCAGCTAAAATGCTGTTTTTTATTTTCCTTGCATGTCCCCCTTGGATCTACAGTGACTGAACTTCCAAGTGCACTTACAAGTGCCCCTTGCAGGGCACTTGTAGTGCAAAGTGGATTTGCCTTTCTTAAATAACCCCCCATGTCTTACTGCCTGGGTGCAAAGAAGTCATACTCTGCCCCCTCACTCGCTCCCCTACGCACTGTGTGCTGTGTTGCATGTCACTTACTTCTGACCTCTGCACTACATAATCTTCATTGTACGTTACACAGTTCAATTCCAAAAATGTTGGGACGCTGTGTAAAATTGACATAAAAATTGAATGCAATGATTTTCAAATCTCATAAACCCATATTTTATTCACAATAGAAAATATATTGAATGTGAAAATGTACAATTTTTCTGAAAAGTTAGTTACACTTACTTTTCCAGCTTTATGTTGCCCTGTCCCAACGTTTTCTGCCATCAATTTCAAAATGACGTTATGTTTTTTTTTTTAATGGTACATTTTCTCAGTGTAAACATTTTGATATGTTTTCTATTGTGAATAAAATATGGGTTTGTGAGATTTGCAAATCATTGTGTTTTGGTTTTTATGTAGATTTTACACGGTGTCCAAACTTTTTTGGAATTGGGGTTGGATTTTGTTTTAAAATGAAGATCTACTGAAATAAGTAAGTACAAATACATTAAAATGTGATCTTCTCTTTTTTAGGTGGTGTTGGTGCCCTATCCCCATAGATATCTCCTGTATATGCATTTTACTGAATGATACTGACAGCACAACTTTATTAAAAAGGTCAGAAAAGGCCCTGTTGCATCATGGTAGCAGAGGTTCTCTTGGTTTAAACCTGGTAAAATTATGACATACTGAAGAGTAGACATGGTTATAAGTAGGGCCTACTTTAACTCCACTTACATTTGGGAAAATACCCTGATTTAACCAGTTACCACTTGGCCTATAGCAAAATGACAGATCTTTCATGCTGCGGTGCGATATGTAACCGGCTTTGTCCACCGGACACAGCTGATGACTGATCAGTGTACCAGTACCATGTGATCGCTGTGATCAATCACAGCAGTTCACATGACAATTGTAAACAATGGATGACTTTCTTTCATGCCATCCATTGTGTTAAAAAAAAAAAAAAATCATAATAAAAAAAAATTATCAATTTTATCAACTCAGTGTCCCTAATCACCACCAAACATTTTATATGATAACCGTGATCAAACTTTTTTTTTACATTTCTCAATTTAAAAAAATAATTGTCACAAAAAATGTAATTTTCAAAAAACTCGCCATTACTCTTACTAAATACCTTGGACTGTCTACTTTCCAAAAAGGGGTCATTTGGTGCATATTTGTACAGTCCTAGCGTTTTTAAGCCTCAAGAATGGAGACAGGTCATCGGTACATCAGGAGATCAATTTTCAGATATAGATCAAAGTTTGTGAGCTCTATAACTTTCCTACAAACTACAAGCAAAAATGGTGATTTTCTTATTTTCCTTGCATTCGATCATTGTATATTCTTTGCAAAGGAAAACTTCACTACATTTGCAAAGCTCCAGGGCAAATTCCTGTGCAAAGTGCAACTTCCTTTGCAAAGTAAACAACCTATTTTCTTTTAGCAAATCAACCTATGTTTTCCTTTAAAGGGATTGTAAAGGTAATTTTTAATATATTTTTTAAATGACGAACATTTCATACTTACCTCCACTGTGCAGGTAGTTTGTGGCCCCGAACCTGGTATTCTGGGGTCCCTCGGCGGCTGTCTTGGCTCCTCACCGCAAGAACTAACCACCTTCATGTGAGCGAGCATGGTTAGTTGTTGCGGGCACGCTCCCGTGATACAGCCGGCGGCTATACTGTATCACTCGGCCCTGCCCCCCGGTGCGCCGCATCATTGGATGTGATTGACAGCAGCACAAGCCAATGGCTGCGCTGTTTTTAATCAACCAATGAATGAGCTGAGAAGCCATCGCAGTCACGGCGTGGGACTTTCGAGGGGTCAGGTAAGTAAACGGGGGGGCTGGGGGGCCGCTAATCCTCAGATGTATTTTCACCTTAATGCATGCTTTTGTGAAATGCTGCTGGAGTTCATTCTAATGTTTTTCTTAATGGCAGTTATAACTAAATTAATTGAATAGGTAGGGATGGTGCACTCCTCGAAGATAGTATGCATGTGGAGCACATCCCCAATTTAAAAAAAACATGCAAAGTCCTGTGTCTTATTCCACCCGTATGTCTTAATATTCATCTTTAATTTTTTTTAAACAACAATGCCTTGAAGACATACTGAGCATTAAATGTCTGAACAAGTATTACAATCTTACCTCCCGTAGAGGCTCACTTAACTCCCCAAGGATACTCTCCTCATCAAACATCTTTCCTTGATAGCGATGCTCATAATAATCATGGATCCTCTGACGCATATCAGCTGGTAACTTATGAAATGACATGTACTGTTCCACCTGTTTGTACTGAACACAAAAGGAAAACAAAAAATATGAGTTTTAGGATTCAAGAGTCCCATCTGACACCAAAACTCTGAATTTGTCAATGAGCTTTTAAAGCACGTAAAGACTCAATCACAGCATGCAACCTAGATTCCAATTAGTTGCTCATATTTATTTTAGGTAGCTGCTGATGAAAGCTAGAACAGAATGCCAGGTTTACAAATGTGTTAAAGTGAAGCTTTGATATTCGTAGACAGTTTCAATGATTTAATCCATTCAGTGCCATTAAAAGGGGAAGGTTTATTGGCTTTATTAACCAGCACTAAGCCATAATGTGCAGCTATTGGTAGAAGTCATACACAGCAACCAATCAAGGATCAGATGTATAACTATTTAAAGATGAGCAACCTAGTGCTACAAGAATGATGTATAATTTTCTGATTGGTTGATAACCAGTCAACATTCCATCTTAAACAGAACCTAGCTCAATTTCTGACAATGCTGTGGGGTCTCCTCTGATTGTATTCTACATAGGTACATGGTTAAGGTTAAATAAAGACGGTAGTTCATCCAGTTCTACCTGTGTGGGTGTGTGTTTATGTCCATACCATATCCCTGTATATTGCGCTCGCTGAGATGCCCATCTAAGAGTTTTTTTAATTACCGACACTCCCCACTGACACCACCAACTGTGGAAAAGGAGTTCTACATCCTTACCATTCTAACAGTGAAGAGTCCCCCTCACAGTTTAAGGTCAAACTGCTTCTCCTCCAACTTCATTGAGTGGCCACAGGTTTTCTTAACCACTTAATAACCGAGGACGTCCTCGAATTTTTGCGGTGATATCTGAAAGATGCCTGCAGCTACAGGCATCATTCAGATATCACCGTCTTCATCCGTCGATTCTCTGCACGATAAGAACAATTAAAGTGGCAGTTCCGCTGCTTGTTCATTCTTATAGGCAGCGGGAGGGGACATCACCCCCCCCCTCCCGCCGCCATCCGGTGCTTCCCCGGTCTCTTCCGGCTGTCGCCATGAGATCGGTGAATTTTTTTCACAATCTCATGCTTGTAAGCCTGGAGGAGAGATGTGGGGTCTTATTGACCCCACATCTCTCCATAAAGAGGACCTGTCACAGTGATTCATATTACAAGGGATGTTTACATTCCTTGTAATAGGAATAAAAGTGATCAAAAAAAAAAAAAGTGTAAAAATAAAAAAATGAAGTAAAATTAAAAAAAGAAAAATTTAAAACGCCCCTGTCCCCAGTAGCTTGCGCTCAGAAGCAAACACGCATGCAAGTCCCGCCCAAGTGTGAGTGTGCGCAATTTTAAAGTGTGACATGTTAGGTATCTATTTACTCGGTGTAACATTTCCCCAAAAAAGACGTTTGAAAAATTATTGCGCAAATACTGTGTGAGAAAAGTTGCAATGACCACCATTTTATTCCCTAGGGTGTCTGCTAAAAAATATCTATATAATGTTTGGGGGTTCTGATTAATTTTCTAGCAAACAAATTGTGATTTTTACATGGAGAGAAGTGCCAAAATAGGCCCGGTGGTCAAGTGGTTAAAGGAGTTGTAAAGGTTTGTTTTTTATTTTCTAAATAGGTTCCTTTAAGCTATTGCATTGTTGGTTCACTTACTTATCCTTCGATTTCCCTTCTAAATGTTTTTTTTTGTTTGAGTACAGTGTTGCATGACCACACAACTGTCATTCAAATTGCGACAGCGCTGAAAGCTGAAAATTGCCCTGGGTAGGAAGGGGATAAAAGTGCTCAGCAGGCAAGTGGTTAATTAATGGTGCCCCCGGAGGACATGGTCATTCTAGCGATTCCTGTTTGTAGCAGACAGTGGAGGGCCCCCAGATAAAAGGTCATGGTCAATGAAGTGATTACTGTTTGGAGCAGTCACTGAAGAGAGCATGCTGGTAAAACCTGCTGAGCAGACGTGTCTACTTCTGTTGGCTCCGCTGCCACTTTCAAAAGGGATAAGATCCTCTTTGTACACTGGCCCACTTAAAAGGCAGAATGGTGGCCAACTTGTTAAAGGTATGAAGATAATGCAAGTCAATCAGAAACATGTTGTGTGTGAGTTGCTGGATGAGTCTATGTAGAAACTGCCAGTACCATTAACTTTTTGTATAGCAATGTTGGTGTGTGGTACATGTGTTTCTTTTCTTAGCCCAGGTATTCCATTGCTCCTGCTATGGTGGACCTATACAGACACTGGAACAAGGCAAAGACCCACTGGATATCTATATTAGAAGTACAGTACTACAGCTTTAGAAATAAAAAATAAATGATAAAAGATCAACTATCTCAAGTATCTCACTTCTAAGCAATAATGCCTTTCCATGCCTGGAGCTGTAATTCGGCAACATTGATAAAGTGAATGTGAAATCCCACAGACTCCTGCTTTGCAGAGGCTGCATAGCAGAACTGTACAGGATTTGGAAATTAGTTCTTTCAAGTAGCAGACGAGTGAGCACGATGCCATATGTAAGTACAGTTAACACTTTATAAAACTGTTTTACTCACATTACATATCTGGCACAGTGCAGACTTCTGCTATAAACATTATTCATTTATGTGCATTCAATGTTTTTCCATAATGATCTTTAATTTCAATAAAGCGTTTGTTAACCCCAAAAAAACAAAAAATAAATAAAGATCCTGCTCTTTTAAAGCATGTTATACAGCACAGTGCTGTGTCATTTGGCCCCCTGTAACACCTGGCTGATCCTGCCTGGCTATATCCCGACCCTGTATATTGGCTCCGATATATCATGGCTGCGAAGTTCTGACATCGGAGTCAGCGTATGTACTACTGCGAGCCACAACCCTGCTCTGTGTCTCCTGTGTGCTCTCCCCCTCCCTTCTTTTCTTGTGTGCTCCTTGTTTGTGACTCTTGCCCCCCCTTCACCGCTGCTCAAATTACTGTTTCTTTTTAATATAATCCTCTGGTTTTTAATGTAATGGTTATGGCTTCCTGTGACTGTGCTTTATGAAATTAATGCTGTATATACCTTGTTTACAGAGCGCTGATCTGCGCTCATTGACCTGCCTCTCTCTCCTCTTCTGGTCCAACAGATGCAGTGGGCGGGCTGCCTCTCTCCTCCTGACTGATGTAAGCAGGGGATCCCCAGCCCTGCCCACTGCATCTGTCAGGCTGAGAGAGGAGAGAAGCATGGGCTTAATGAGCGCAGATCAGCGCTCTGTAAACAAGGAATATACAACATTATTTTTATGAAGCACAGTCACAGGGGGCCATTACATTAAAAAACAGAGAGGAAAATGTAAAGATGCATTGATGGGTTAACAATCACTTTAACAGTAAATCATGAAAAAAAAATACTATTACAACTGCTTAGACTTATGCACCACTTAAATCCCACCTACCTTTTCTTGATACTGCCGCCGTGATGAATCTAAAGACTGGATAAGCGCAGTGGCGTGGCCAATGAACATGGCATAGCAAGTGGCACCAACAATCATGCTTAGCATAGTAAGCCAGACATCCGACATACCCACTGGTGCCTGCTGACCGTACCCAATGCACAACATGTGACTCATGGCTTTAAAAATGGCGTAGGAGTACTGCTTTCCCCATGAGGCATTCTGAAACATAAAAAAATATATATATTTCCCTGTTATAATCACAAGCTTTAAATAGAACTGTTAAGCAGTAGGTTATTGCAAATCCTGTGCAACATCAGCTAGCTCAGGAAGGAAAATGTTAATTATTGCTGTGATTGTGTTACAGACAATGTTGAACATGATCAAACTTATAAATCTGTTCCCTGATGGACTGAAATAGTCGTACTCCAAAACTTTCCAGTGTCCATTAGCAGTATTGCTGGAATATGCCCAAATTTCGCTTTAGCTTGTGTCTAACTATGACATCTACCTACAGGAGTCAATTTCCCTGCTAATCTAAAGAGATTATGCTATCATAGTCAGCAGGGCTTAACAGTAGCATTCATTGAGTTTAGGATTTCGTTTTCTGGTGCAAATAGCATGAGCCATAAACTAATACGTATAAGGATTTAGATTTTTATACAAGTTACATAAAGCCTAAAAGGAAAAGCAAGACCGTGGATTTAGATTCTTGATACAAACTACACTATACTATAAAATAGCCATGGATACATTTTACAACCAGACAGCTCAACTCCACTCAGCAAAATAAATTATAAGACAATAGTTTTTAACATTACTTAGTAATTCTAAGAAAAATAATGAAAACACTTTAGTTTCCACCCTTTCCCATATTATGTCAGCCTGTAAAATCTAATGTAAATACACTATATTGTCAAAAGTATGGGGACACCTGCCTTTACACGCACATGAACTTTAATGGCATCCTAGTCTTAGTCTGTAGGGATCAATATTGAGTTGGTCCACCCTTTGCAGCTATAACAGTGTCAACTCTTCTGGAAAGGCTGTCCACAAGGTTTAGAAGTGTGTCTATTGGAATGTTTGACCATTCTTCCAGAAGGTTAGACCGATGTTAGACGAGAAGGCCTGGCTCGCAGTCTCCACTCTAATTCTTACCAAAGGTTTTCTATCGGGTTGAGATCAGGACTCTGTGCAGGCCAGTCAAGTTCCTCCACCCCAAACTCGCTCATCCATGTCTTTATGGACCTTGCTTTGTGCACAGTCAGGTTGGAACAGGAAGGGGCCATCCCCAAACTGTTCCCACAAAGTTGGGAACATGAAATTGTCCAAATTGTCTTGGTATGCTGACACCTTAAGAGTTCCCATCACTGGAAATGAGGGGCCAGGCCTAACCTCTATAAAACAACCCTGCATCATAATCCCCCCTCCACCAAATGATTTGGAGCAGTGCACAAAGCAAGGTCCATAAAGACACGGATGAGCAATAGAACACCTTTCGGATTAGAGCGGAGACTGCAAGCCCGGCCCTCTTGTCCAACATCAGTGTCTGACCTCACAAATGGCTTCTAAACCTTGTGGCAACCTTCCCAGAAGAGTTGAAGCTGTTATACCGGCAAAGGGTGGGCCAACTCAATAATGAAACCTACAGACTAAGACTGGGATGCCATTAAAGTTGATGTGCATGTAAAGGCAGGTGTCCCCATACTTTTGACAATATAGTGTATTTACATTAAGTTTTACAGGCTGAAATAATATGGGAAAGGGCAGAAACTAAAGTGTTTTCATTCTTTTTCTTAGAAATATTTTTTACCTGAAAAGGGTGGGCCAACTCAATAATGAACCCTACAGACTAAGGCCCCGTACACACGACCAGTTTCCTCGGCAGAATTCAGCTTCCGACCGAGTTTCTGGCTGAATTCTGCCGAGAAACCCGGCCGTGTGTACACTTTCGGCCGAGGAAGCCGACGAGGAGCTCGGTGAGGAAATAGAGAACATGTTCTCTATTTCCTCGTTGTTCTATGGGAGCTCTCGCCCCGCCGAGCTCCTCGGCGGCTTCAGTGCTGAACTGGCCGAGGAACTCGATGTGTTTGGCACGTCGAGTTCCTCGGCCGTGTGTACGGGGCCTAAGACTGAGTTGCCATTAAAGTTGATGTGCGTGTAAAGGCAGCCATCCCAAATCTGTTTTGGATGCTATCAGCAAAAATAGAAAAGAAAGCACAGGTAGACACATAAAGATAATATATTATATTGCTAAGATGAAGCTGAAATAAAATATGACAATGTCCAATAATTTTCATTTTCTATAGGGTGATTCCATTCTCTGCTGTCTGTATTTTATGTGTTGAATTGATGGAACCAATATCATCTCAGGACAGTCAGTGTTTATGTGAATTACTCTCCTGCATCACGATAGTGTGAAAGAATGATGATCCAGTTCAAAAAAATCCATCTGCAGCAATTTTTGGTGAATTGTTTGTCATTCGTGTGGCAGGAAATAAAATGATTTACATAAAATAACTACACTGGGTTGAAGCCATTCATCAGACCAGCACAGAAAATGAACATGACAATTTTTGTTAACAAATGACAGCATTCAGGATCACTTGTGTGATCTTAAAGTGGATGTAAACCCGAGTACAGTATAAGATTTCCTATCATCTGTGCCCAGTCTTGCCACACAGAGTTAATCCAGCTCTGAGCAATCCTCTTTTATTGTTCAGTGAAATAAAACGGACTTACAGAGAAAAAACTTAGTCCGTTAGGCCACCTTGCTGTGAGTGACAGGTTATTTACATATCTCATGCACTAGCCTGAGACAGAGGCACATCCTGTGTAAAAAGCTCACAATTCGCATCCCTCTCCCCTCCCTTCCAGCTCTCCAAGGATTGGCTGCATTTACTGTGTTTTGACTGGATGTTTCTCATCATGGGGTGTGATCCACAGTTCAGTGTGACGAGGAAATGCATGTATATTGCAGTGAAAACACAGAACAGAAAGCAGAATATACAGACAAGTGATCTGATTTATGGTTAGATGTATCTAGTGAGAGCTGGGCAGAATTGCAGTGTGTGTGTCTGAGGTCACCTGATCACAGTTGCAACATCAGGTTATTTACATATCTCATGCACTAGCCTGGAGACAGGCATTATTTTTTAATTCCCACCCCCACTCCTTTTCTGAAGTCATGTGGTTACTTTTCTGGATTTTGACTGGATGTTGATGATCATAGCATAATTTAGTGTAAGGAATACACAAGAGAAAATGCATGTTGGCAAGGCGAGTTTAGAGGAGGGCGGGGAGTCTACTGACATCACGACTCCACCCACGAGCTCCAGACATAAGACTCACCCACAGAATCTGCAGTTTTTCGGGTCTCATAACAGACAGAGGGGAGACATTTGACAGGTAAGGATACATGCAGGAGGCATCTATATCCTTATAGATCAGCACTATGGCAGTAGTTTAGAAAGAATGAGAGTGGGGTTACATCCACTTTAAATTCAGAGCTCATTCACAGTTTTGCATTGAAGATGTTGTAGTGATAAGGAATCCTAGCAAGTGCTGATTGCAGCATCCAGGCTAAGGTTTGCAGCCTACAGCAGTTTTTAAAACGCACAATTGAATGCATCACAGCACAAACACTGAAGGTAAACAGCCCCTTTCCCAAAAATAGACAGGACATTATGTGCATTTTACACAACAGTAAACTGCAGTGAAAAACACAGATGTAAACATGTACTAATGAAAATAGGGCAGATGTTTCAGTGATCTTCCCAAGACAAATTGTTAGAAATAAACTAAAAGAATTGCATGAATAATTTAAAATGTTATTTTTGTTTGAAAAAAAAAAAAAAAAATCCCTCTAGAGTAGATCTAAACCCAATCACTAAAATCTCATATAGGCTTTACCATGCTAATGTAATTCCAAAATGTTTTCAATCTTGTTAAATCTTCAGATTTTATTCAAATGATATCTGGTTCTTGTTCAGACTCTTCCTGTTATAGGGTGACAGCTCTCTGTCCCTGTCTCCCAAGTGTGCGTTTGCCCTGTCACAGGCACCTCTGATGGAGACAACAAGCAGATGTATGATACATGTTACACACGCATGCTTTTCTGTTGACAGTATCAAGAAGCCAGTCCAGAGCAATGATCTGCAGCTGACACTGGAGCAAGTGCATGTAAACAGGAAATAGATGAAAGAGGCTGGAGGAGATCAGAGCGCTGAGATGCAAAAAAGGCAAACACATCATTTATGAAAAGCCATGGCAATTGCTTATGATACACAATACTTTTTCAATCTCATCCAGTTAGAATTTAGATTTAATTTGTTTAAAATTACCAATTTAAAAGTTTAATTATGTGCTGTTGATCAAAACTCCCTATGGGCTCTTTCACACGGAGCGGATCCGTATTGATCGGCCTGTGTGTGTCCGTCTGCTCAGCGGGGATCATCCGTAAATCCCCGCTGAGCTGACGGCGGACAGGGCGGTCCCCGCACACTGTGCAGAGACCGCCCTGTCTTTCCTCCGCTCTCCCCTATGGGGAATCGGATGAATACGGACCGTGTGTCCGTATTCATCCGATCCGTTCCGCCAGACGGAACAAAAATAGGGTTTTCTTCCGTCTGAAAAAGCGAATCTTTGCGGAGGCGGATCTTTACGGACGTTAGCGGATGCATCATCCGCTAACGTCTGCAATCCCATAGGGAAGCATTAAACAGACTTGTAAAAAACGGACCGTTCGTCCGCCCGTGTGAAAGGGCCCTATGGCAGAAAAACAGTAACCATTCCATTTTCTTATTTTCATATCTAATAAACTATTGGAGCTAGATTGTCAGGAAACTGATAAAATAGTGATGTCATCACACATAGCACCCAGCAGCCAGGGCGGTACCTGACGTGACATCACTACGTGTGGGGTTTCCCCTGGGCCCACCATAATCCAAAAGGTGGTGTAATATATAGCCTAGACCGGTGATGGCAAACCTTTGCACCCCAGATGTTTTGAAACTACATTTCCCATGATGCTCATGCACTCTGCAGTGTCGTTGAGCATCATGGGAAATGTAGCTCCAAAACATCTGGGGTGCCAAGGTTTGCCATCACTGGCCTAGACAGATCTAAAAGGGAGAGGAAATCAGAAGAAAGTTAGGCAGAAAAGTGAGGCTAGAGGGAAGGAGCTTACGCGCCAACCAAGTAGGGAGAAGAGAAAGCAGAGGCTAGGAGAGGGAAAGAATGTTAGAGGTCGGGAGACTGGGGCACAGTTCGTTTTTAATAAAGCAGTGTGGGTTTACTATTCTCTGGACCTTTCGCACTATTGTATTTTTACCTTGCTAAAAACACAAGAAAAATGCAATAAAAATATTTCCATTTAAATCCTATGGGACTCTTCACACCACTGCACTGCAGGCGCAGTAATTTTTGAAAAGTTGCGAATGCTGCATCGTTGCTGCGCTTTTCAAAAAAATGGTTCCTGCTGCTATCAGTCTGCCCAGTGAGGATGGAGAGCGAGGAGCCTTGTACAGCCCTGGATCAAAATTTGGTTCAGGTACAGTAAATAAAAGGACGGTCTGGGGGGAATCCTCTGTGCAAAAGTTTTTTTTCTCCTTAACGCAGAGAGAGTGTATTTATGTAAACAACCTTAAGACCCCTTTCAGACTGAGGGGTTTTTCAGGAGGTACAGCACTAAAAATAGCGCTGCTATCCCGCCTGAAAAACTCCTGCCCAGCTACCTCAATGTGAAAGCCGGAGGGCTTTCACATTGAGGTGATGCACTGGTGGGAGACAAAAAAAAATCTCCTGTCAGCAGCATCTTTGGAGCGGTGAGAGGAGCGGCGTATACCGCTCCTTCCCATTTAAAACAATGCAGAGGCGCATTGCGGGCGGTATTAACCCTTTATCGGCCACTAGCGGGGGTTAATACCGCACCGCTAGCGGCCGAATCCCGCGGCAAATCCGGCGGTATAGCGCCGCTATTTTTAGCGCTGCTATACCGCCACCCCGGCTCCCGCCCCAGTGTGAAAGGGGCCTAAGGCTTTAGAACTACTTTAAGGTAAAAAAACATTAGTGTTCAGAATCAGTTTCATCTCTCACATAAGTGAATGATATGCCACTTGAAATTTAAAGAGGAACTGCAGTCTGCTCACATAATCTGTAATAAAAACATCTTTGCCATTCTGAAGCTTCCCTCCAACCACTTTGCATATTATTTTATATATACTGTGATTCTGTACTTGCCAAATATGCTGCAGAATTCTCCCTCCACTAAGTCTGGCTGCAATCATTTTTACTGTGGGCAGCTGAAGCTGCTGCCTGTTAACTTCCTGGATTTACAGGAGGCATGCCTCCAGCTCTGCAGCTCTCATTGGCCCTTTTATGACCCAACCCCCCTCCCTTCCTGGCAAACTCTCACGAGAGTGAGAGAGCGAGCTGTGCATGATGTCATAAGCGTAGGCTTTTTACCAGGCAAGAAAGAGGAAGTGGGCTGTATAAGGTATTTACTGGCAGAAAAAAATTGTTTTACTATCTAAAGTTAAAACAAAAAGGGCAGAAGATTTGATAGATGGAGAGATGAAAAAAATTACTGAAGTTCTGCTTTAAGTGAATGCAAACCCACAAAAATGTTTCTTTGAGCGTTACTATTCCAATAGGTTACATAAAAATCATACCTATGTGATATTTTTTAGTCAGGTGGCATTAATAAATATATTTTGAGGTTAATATCTGGGGATTAACAAATTACATATGAGATGGGAAACACTTATGGGGTTAATTTACTAAAACTGGAGAGTGCAAAATGTGGTGAAGCTCTGCATAGAAGCCAATCGGCTTCCAGGTTGTTTTTTTTGTCAAAGCTTAATTGAACAAGCTCAAGATAAAAGCCAATTGGCTACCATGCACAGCTGAATCAGTTTTTGCACCCGCTTTTGGTAAATCAACCCCCTTGCATTAAAAACAATCTTCTGGGACACAAATGATGATTGAAAAGTCTATTAAGTTCCTTACAACCCGTTTAAAAAAAAAAAACGTGTGATCAAATTGACCAATCACAGCTAGCAACACAATTGTACATAATAGATGGCATGGAAGGAAGCCATGTATTGTGTACAACTGTCATGTAACCTGGTGTGATTGGCCACGGTGATAACATGGTACGGGCAGTAATACACTGATCGGTCATTAGCTGTGTCCTGTGGACACAGCCAGTGACAGATCATGCCACTGCACGATCGGCGCTTCCTGACAGGACGTCATATGGACATATAAAAGTGCTACATTTTTGGAAAAATTGCAAATATTTTGGTAAAAAAAAAAATACCCACAAACTTGATGATCTTAGAGAAAGAGGGTGAGGTAGAATTACAAAAAATTGCTCTCCATTGTCTTTGTGTCATACCAACCATGCAAACATTTTACCATCAAAGTATACCTCTTTATTAATTGGTTATCCAGTGTTAATTTTAACGTCAAATTTTTATTTTGTTTTAGCCATAGTCTTTTGACTAAAATGCCATTTTAATTGTAGTCCTATTTTAGCTAAATTGTTTTTAGTTTTAGTCATATTATTGTTGACTAAAATCTCCAGTACATTTTGATTAAAATTATTTTAATGGACTAAAATCAAATGGGTTTTTGGTAGTTAAATTATAATACATTATTTAAGCATTTCTCTAGAATTGCTGAACTCATTATATACTCCTGGAGTAAAAATCGAATACCATGTTATCATTGATGGTATTAAGGTTTGGGAACCTGTAATGCACTGTGAATGCGCAGGAGTTTCTTGGGAGGCCTGTAATAGCACACAGTGCTCTCTGGATGGTCTGAGGAGGCCTGTAATAGCAGACGGTGCTCTCTGGATGGTCTGAGGAGGCCTGTAATCGCGCATTGTGCTCTCTGGATGGTCTGAGGAGGCCTGTAATAGCAGACGGTGCTCTCTGGATGGTCTGAGGAGGCTGTAATAGTGCACAGTGCTCTCTGGATGGCCTGATGAGGCTGTAATATTGCACAATGCTCTCTGGATGGTCTGAGGAGGCCTGTAATAGTGCACAGTGCTCTCTGGATGGACTGATGAGGCTGTAATATTGCACAATGCTCTCTGGATGGTCTGAGGAGGCCTGTAATTGCGCATTGTGCTCTCTGGATGGTCTGAGGAGGCCTGTAATAGTGCACAGTGCTCTCTAGATGGCCTGAGGAGGCTGTAATATTGCACAGTGCTCTCTGGATGGCCTGAGGAGGCCTGTAATAGCGCACACTGCCCTCTATATGGTCTGAGGAGACCTGTAATAGCGCACAGTGCTCTCTGGATGGTCTGAGGAGGCCTATAATAGCACACAGTGCTCACTGGATGGTCTCAGGAGGCCTGTAATAGTGCACAGTGCTCTCTGGATGGTCTGAGGAGGCCTGTAATAGAGCACAGTGCTCTCTGGATGGCCTGAAGAGGCCTGTAATATTGCACAGTGCTTGCTGGATGGCCTGAGGAGGCCTGTTATAGCGCACAGTGCTCTCTGGATGGTCTGAGGAGGCCTATAATAACACACAGTGCTCTCTGGATGGCCTGAGGAGGTCTGTAATAGCACACAGTGCTCTCTGGATGGTCTGAGGAGGCCTGTAATAGCACACATTGCTCTCTGGATGGTCTGAGGAGGCTGTTTTCATCACTGAAAACATGTCCTTGATGAAAATTCTGATGAAAATATTTTCGTCAACTATATTAACACTGGTGGTGTCTTTAAATAAAATAAAATGGTTGGAGAACATTGAACTGTTACATTTTCGGGGATACAAACCATTGAGTATAAAAAAAAAAAAGAACCACCAAACAGAATTTCACTCATAAAAAATGGTGTACAACTATTTTACCCTTTAAAATAGCTGCCATAGTTTCTAAACACTTTGTTTATTTGTAAAGCTGTAATATATATATATATATATATATATATATATATATATATATATATATATATATATATATATATAGTAGCAGAGCGGCCCAGAGAGAGCCTGGGAAAGTCCTGTTCGGGGTTTATACCTCTCCCAGGCTCCTCTCTTATACGTTCAGGGAGCTCTGATCCAGTGCAGGTGTTCCTCTCTCCCAGGTCCATTTAAGCTCACCTGAGCAGACAGCCTTTGCTCTGTCCTGGAAAACACAGATAGGGCTCTTTCACACGGAGCGGATCCGTATTGATCCACTCCGTTAGCCCGTTTGGCTCAGCGGGGATTCCTCCGTTAATCCCCGCTGAGCTGTTGGCGGACAGGGCAGTCCCCGCACACAGTGCAGAGACCGCCCTGTCTCTCCTCCACTCTCCCCTATGGGGAATCGGATGAATACGGACCGTGTGCCGGACGGAAGAAAAATAGGGTTTTCTTCCGTCCGCAAAAGCGGATCTTTGCGGACGCGGATGGTTGCGGACGTTAGCGGATGCATCATCTGCTAACGTCTGCAATCCCATAGGGATACATTACAAGTCCGTAAACGGACTTGTAATAAACGGACCGTTTGTCCGTGCGTGTGAAAGGGCCCATAGTGTTGGTTTGTGAGAGCAAGGAGGTTGGTAAAAAACTGTTAAGCAGTATTGATGTGGAAGCTGACAAGCTGTAGGCTTGTTCAGCCTGGTAGTGAGGGCTTGTAATATTGTATAGTTAGTGCCGAGACACGGCTAGGTTTTTGTTTAACTATTTTTTTTCTGTTTGTTTTTCTGCACACTGTACAGCACCTGTAAATAAGACTTTGTATATAGCACCAATAAACACCCTACTGTTTGTCACGTATCCGATGGACTTGGTATCTGTGCCTGCTCATCCCAGGGAGCTTTTGTACCTGCTACCTATCCCCCAGCTTACAATATATATATATATATATATATATATATATATATATATATATATATATATATATATATATATATATATATATACACATATATTTTTTTTTCTTATTTTTCTACAAAAGTTGCAAACAATACCCAGAATCCTTTTTTTTTTTTTTGCAGATGGCCTTAGACCAAATGTATTCTTTTTCCATGGAGAGATGCTAGGGGGGCTATTTACGCAAGGAGGTCTTGTTGGTTTTTAGTTACTTTTTCACCTTTTTTATGCCGTTACCCTTTTAACAAACATGTTTACTTTTTCATAGTTTTTGTCATTTAGCATGTTCTAATGTAGAATAGAGAAGCAAAATTTGCACAGTGAAGCACAGGAAACTAAAGTCATTTATATCAACAGGTTTATAAATGATCTTCTAAATTTAATTTTGAACCTCGCTATACACTTTAGTTAGTGCTAACAAAGTAACATTGTTTTTCATTTCCCTGACTGTTTTGGTAAGTATGTATATATAAACATTCGGTCAGGCTTAGGGAATATGTCCAATTGTAATCAGTTGGGTCAGTAGAGCCTGGATTTTTGTATCTCTGTCCTATGATTAAATTGGTTTTCTACTGTAAAAAAAATGTCCATACATATACAGGAAAAGCTAAATAAGATGAAATACAGCATTACAGTATGATGGTCGAAAATTGTCAGACTACTTGAAACAAAATCACAACTTTTGATGAACATCCCTTGATTGTCAAACTCAATTTTTCTGAAATGATAATACCTCATTTGGCATAAAAAATTCAGATGCAACAATGTCCTATTTCTATTTGATGTACCAACTTTTGAAAATGTATTTCCACATTCTGCTGAAATGTTAATCTTGAAACATTAATCCCTGGGTTTCTGTTACATTAACAAGGACTACCCAACAGTATCCAGTATCACAGACAGGTGCTCAACTCGCCAAGAACAAAGACAAGATGATCTTCATTTGACATGTATATGTTAAGACAAGTGAAGCACCATGTGTTCTGTAGTATGCATACAACATTCATGTGGTTCTTGTTGCTTTAAAGTACAGTTCTAGGTGTTACACTTACAAATAACTATCCAGACCAGAGACACCTTGTAATATGATGTCTTCTCCTCATTACTATTTGTCATTGTACCACTGGAGTTAACACTTAAGCTTTCCATATTATGGAAAAAAAAATTATTCCCCTCCCCATGTGCAGGAACTGAACTGCTGTTATAGCCAAAAATACAAAGGCAGTTAAATGGTGGACCACGACTGTGTGATTGTTCTATCTGAACCACTGCACCCCTTAGCAGCCCATGTGCACTCTCCTAAGTGCCCCAAGGATGCAGGTTGGTCCTAGCACCAATCACCTGCTTGTTAACAAGCTCTTGTCATCTATCCAGACCTGCTGTGCCACTGGCCCTTTGCCCTGCTGTGTAGGAAATGACTGGGAAGGGGCTGTAATGGAAAGGGGGGGGGGGGGTGTTATCTGTAAAGGGGCTGAGGACACTGATATAAAGGGAAAAGGGGAATGATATGCAAAGGGGGTTACTGAGGGCACTGATATAAAGGGAGGGGACAGTAACGTGAAGGGGTTTTGGATAGAGTCAACAAGGTTTAGAACCCCTGTCCTTTGTTCACTGCTATCCAGAGCTTCATTAGAGGGTTTTACCCTCACTTCCTGTCCAGATGACATCATTTTACCACATAGGAACTGAAGTGGACTCGCTGACAGCAACATAGAAATAAGAATGTTTTCCTTTGGTAGAGTAGGGAAAGGCTTCAACCTCTCTTGGATTTGTATTTCTGTCTTTGTCCATGTTCCAGATTTTCCCCAATTTCCTATCTGGTAAAACTGTTGTCAGCTGAATAGGAAGTGAGGGCAAATCCCTCCAACGGAGCCCTGCATAGCAATGAAATCCTGACAGCTGTTCTAATTGTCCCCACTCTGACTAAAATTAGAAAAACTGTTTTTGGCTGGACACACACTTTAATAATATAAAAGCGAAGTTAGAGTTTTGTTTGGTCATCATAGTTTAATTTTGCCATTGAGTAATTCTGCCAAGAGTAGCGAATTTTTCCTTCTTTTCTGATCATCTGGTGCCCTCACACTCCCCACTGCCCAAATACATCCTATCATGATGCGCTTACTTTCATTAATCCTTTCCTCTGGGATTTTTAATTTGCAATCCTCCTTCTCCGCCTCCCAGGATCCCTGCATGCAAATCCTACCAATGCTGCTCCCAATCTCTCTGGAAGAAAATGGGGAGCCCCAGGTTTCCAAGACAACTCTAGGGTGCTGCGGTTCCTGTCAGTGTCTGCTTTCCCATTCTCGGTACAGTGCACAAAAGCCCCCGTCCTGTCTACTCTGCACAAACGTACTTATTTCTCCAAGTCTGCTCCTGTGTGTTTTCACACACCACACCTACCCGTGCCTGTTCTGACTCCTCTTCACATATCTGACCTCCCACTCCTCAAACACACCACAGTTCTCCCTTGGTTTACTAATTGCTGCTGGTTCTCTGCACTCATTTCACTATGCACAAATTCCTACTGGCAGCTGTATTGACCATTTCTATGCTGCCACTGTGCTTCACACTTGCTTCTCTAGAACCTCTCCTCTGTGGAGGGGGTTACTCCTCTGATCTGACCACTGCTGCTGCCTCTCTGCACCCTTCTCTTCATGTCTTGCTGGCTCCTCTGCTTACATATCCAGCACCAGCCCTTTACTCTTCTGCACTCCCCACATATGCTCTGCACACAAACAAAATGTACACACACACTCTAACCCTTCCACGCTATGCAAAAGTAAAAATACAAGTTTGGGGTATTCATACGCTTTATTTTTTTATAACGCTGTAACAAAGCTTGGTATTGCTTTGGATGTCAGACATTTGGGCAGAAGCCTAAAAATACCAGCTTTGATAATTAAATTTTCTGTGAGCAAATAATGCTTTAACTACCCTTCATAGTTAGAAACTGTCCAGTGAAGAAGAAACACTTCCTTTTTCACAGACCGACCTAAACCATCACATTTAATAAAATGTAAACAATATATTAAGGAAAAGCTTTACTAGGGACTTTTCTCAAGTAAATATTATTAGACTTACCTGCATGCGGTTCAGCGAAACCCAGCATTTGTCAGGAAAATCTTGCAACATAGGCACTAAAAACTGCAAGCAGCCATCCCAGTGGCAAAGCAGTAACATCATGCCAATTAGATTAACAATGCGTACTACAGCACTTGCCAGGTCATAAGTCATGTGGAAAATCTACAGAGAAAAATATTCAGAATTAAAAAATGGATAGAGCATAACTGAGATGTACATAACAATGGTAGTGATCAGGTGAATGACGTAATCCATCTGAGAAGGGTTATATAACGTGCCAGGTGTTGCAGAAGCAAAGTATATATAATAATTGAAATCAAAAATTATAAATCAAAATGATCTGCTATACAAGTATGCAAGATCTGTAAAGCCTTGTACACACGATCGGACTTCCAGCGGACTTTTCTGTGGATTTTGGTCCGAAGGGCGTTGGCCGTGAACTTGTTCTGCATACAGGCGGCACAAAATTTTCAGCCAACAAAACCTAAATATGTGTTTTTCTGCTCTTTAACGCCACCCTTTTGGGCAACTTCTGCTAATGTTGTCTTAATGTTTAACATTGGTTCTGAGCATGTGTGTTAGTACTTTGGATTTTAGTTGGATGGATTTGTGTACACATGATCGGATAAACCGACGTAACAGATTTATTGTCAGACAGTTGGTGAACTTGAACAGCCAACATTTGTCGTTAATTCAGCCAACAATTGTCTGATGGAGCATACACACGTATTATCCGACACAACACGTCCATTAGAAAATTATGGCCATAACATTGGATCGTGTGTTCGGGCCTTTAGACTAAAAAATGCAGTCAGACAAAAACAGAAGACCTACCTCCTCCCATTGATGAATGTACCGGATGAGCCTGGAAAGTCTTAAAAGACGTAGCAAACTTAGCACTTTAGTGAAGCGGACAATTCGTAAGGCCCTGGCAGTCTTGTAAACCTCTGAGTCAATACGTGTTTCTACAATAAGAAATATATAGTCCACAGGAATGGAGGATACAAAGTCCACAAGGAACCAACTTTTTAGATAGCGAATCTTGATGCGTTGTGGATCCAGGATAATTTCTGTATTGTCTTCTACTACTATGCCAGTTCGAAAGTTCAGAACCAGATCCACAAGGAAAAAGGTGTCAGAGACAACATTAAAAACAATCCAAGCTGGGGTGTTCTCCTCCTTAAAGAAAGTGATGCCTACTGGAATAATGATTAGATTTCCCACCATAAGCAGTAACATAGTGAGGTCCCAGTAAAACCTGTAAGTGAAAGAAAAAAACTGTAAGTGCATGCTCAAAGATTCACACAACAGCATATAGGAAATAATTATGCCCACAAGAAATGTATGGTCAACAATCTTTCTTTACTTTGTTTCCATGAAGCATCCATAAAGCGAGAGAGTTCTGGTATTAGGTACAAACAGTACAAGACTATCCATTGCAGAATGTCCTTCACTTTCACTTTGTATCATTAAAAAATAAGCTACGAGATGGAAGTGAAGGCTACAAAGAATAAAAGCTTTAGATGAAAATCACATTAATCATCGTGGAACAAGGACATAAATGTCAGAGCCATGTGTAAAGAGCTTGTACATGATATTAGGCCATTAATACAGGACGAGATGGAAGGTATTTATTAAAAGGGTTTTTCAATTTTCAAAAAAAGTTGAAAACCCCTTCAGTGCAAGAGTAATGGGAAACATCTTGCCTACCCCCACACACTTTCTGGAACTCTAATGATTAGTTTAAGAAAGCCTGCACCTCAGAACTGGACATTTTGCTAATACAGAGAGCTATTGACTTCAATAAGGCTTCTACAGCCAAAAAGGTATGCATTTTTTTTTCTAACACTGACAATGATGGCAAAAGCAGCAATGGAAGTTCCTCTGGTCAGCTGATTGGCAGGTCTGACAAAACTTGTATTCCTGTGTGCTGGGCTTCCACGGAACGGGTTTAACACATTTTTGCCTAAAAGTTTTGTTTTAGTTTGCTTTCATAATTAGGATTTCAATGCATTATACACACACAGAATACTTTATTAAGTACACCTTGCTAGTACCGGATTGGACCCCCTTTTGCCTTCAGAACTGCCTTTGCAGCATAGATTCAACAAGGTACTGGAAATATTCCTCAGAGATTTTGATCCATATGGACATGATAGACTCACGCAGTTGCTGCAGATTCGTTGGCTGCACATTCATGATGCAAATTTCCCGTCCTACCACATCCCAAAGGTGCTCTATTGGATGAGATCTGGTGACTGTGGAGGCCATTGGTGTATAGGGACCTCATTGTCATGTTCAATAAACCAGTGGTGAGATGATTTGAGCTTTGTGGCATTATCCTGCTGGAAGTAGTCATCGGAAGATGGGTGCACTGTAGTCATAAAGAGATGGACATGGTCGGCAACAATACTCAGGTAGGTTGTAGCATTTAAACGATGCTCAATTGGTACTAAGGGGCCCAAAGTGTGCCAGGAAAATATCCCCAACGTCATTACACCACCAGTGTGAACCATTAATACAAGGCAGGATGGATCCATGCTTTCATGTTATTTACGCCAAATTCTGACCCTACCATCAGATTGTCGCAGCTGAAATCGAGACTCATCAGACCAGGCAATTTTTTTCCAATTTTGTCCAGTTTTGGTGAGCCTGTGTAAATTGTAGCCTCAGTTTCCTGTTCTTAGCCGACAGGAGTGGCACTCAGTGTCGTCTTCTGTTGCCGTAGCCCATCTGCTTCAAGGTTCAATGTTTTGTGCATTTAGAGATTGTATTCTACAAACCTTGGTTGTCTGCCCGTTCTCCTCTGACCTTTGACATCAACAAGGCATTTTCGTCCACATAACTGCCACTTACTGGATATTTTCTCTATTTTCGGACCATCCACCCAAGAGATGGTTGTGCTCCGGAAGAAGTCCAATTAGCGACTAAACCGGTCGATCAATAGCGTAATTTCTTTTCATCGTGTTTGGAGAATCTACTATAGAAGGAGAGAAAGGAGAGAAATATAGAAAGGAGAGAACTGGAGAAAAGAAGAAACTGCAGAAACCGAGGGGAAACATTTTTTTTTTTAGCATTTTCTTTCTTTTTTTTTATTCATTTTCTTGAATACTCTTGTTTTTTTGTCATTTTTCTACTCCTACCTTTTTTAATTTCTTTCTTCTTTTTTTCCTTCTTCTTTTCCCACTTTTTTTCCCCCTTTTTTCCCCTCTATTTTTTTTCTTCTTTTTTTTTCCCCTCAGTTTCTGCTTTTTTTTCCAGTTCTCTACTTTCTATTGCTGCTCTTTCTTGTAATTATTTCTTCAATTTTTTGCTTTAATTCATCTCCTCCTTTGCCCTCTTATCTCTGCCCTGCTCGTGTATCACTTTTCCATTGTTTTACTCGCTCTTCCCCAGCCTCGCTCCTACACGCTTACACTTTCGGGTTACCTAATGCGGTGCCGGCCATACGTCACAGATTTCCGTGGCGACGGCAGCCCCGCGGTTAGGCATCCCCCGTCATTACGGGCATAAGTGCATGCAGACGTGGCATGCAGTGATCGGCGGCCAGGACTGCTGGGCAGCAACATGACCGCAGGGTCCTAGCGGGGGTTTTCTTTGATCGGGCACATCTGGCTGGTATGCCCGATTTAATGCACGGAAACTCACGCCAGACGTGCGAACTGTGTTCTGCGATAATGTAGTTTTATTGCTCATACTCATTGGTGGTCTCTTTGATGCCTGTTATTTTTTAATGAATTTTGGCGGAAACCTGGCACCACACTAACTTCACAGGATGGGGGTGTAAACCTTTTCCTTCTTTTATTCATCTTTTACCTGTTTTGATTGGTGGCTATTGTATTTATATTCTGCTTTGACACTGTTGCACCAAAAAAAAAACTGCTCGGACTTTATATTAAAAATATAAATTTTATTACAAAATCAGAAATCTAACATAAACAATAAAGATATGTGTATAGCACAGGCTATTACCATGGGGCATACTACGTCCGTCGTACAAATATGTTTCCACTGTTTCACAGACTTTACTGTCTGTCCTTTTGACTGTTAATATATATAACAGTTTGATGTGAGCGTGGTATATCTGGCCAAGCCTATCGATATATGTGTTGGTCATTACACACCTCTATTGGTTTGCCCCGGAACTAAGATCCTTGCCTGGATTTTTCAGATTTGGTTCCCTTTGAGGTGTACATGCGGTGCCCCCTATGGTTGACATCCCAGGCTCACCGAATTATTATTATTTTCGGTGTATTGTTTATCTGTTTATTAGATCTTGGAGACTCCTCGATTGCATTTGGACCCTTTGATATATCTATATACCTTTTTTGGAATGCTTTGAGACAATGAAATATATCCTTACATTGTCAAATTTCTTCTGCTAGTCCTGAGGAAGTCCAACGGTGAAACGCGTAGGCGATGCACAGAGGATATTGTCTATATATATATATATATATTTATTATATATTTTATATGGTTTTATTATCTTTATTGTTTATGTTAGATTTCTGATTTTGTAATAACATTTATATTTTTATATATTCCCGTCTTGCCTTCAAAATCCGACCATCAATTACAGTTTTTTCGAGTAACTGTTTTTTTTTTTGGCTTCATTATTACGGATGTGGCATATGTGAATGCTCCCTCCCTTCCCCTTCCTTTCTTTGTTCTTTGACGCCGTTTCACCTTATCACATGCCTGATGAAGGGGCCCTGCGTGGCTCTGAAACGTTGCACTATCCCTTGTTATATGATCTTTTTCATTAAAAACTTTTTGGACGGAAGTTGTCAATCCATGGTGTGCTGGCGAATATGTATGCTTGTATGCTTGTTTGACATTTCCAGAACCCAACTGGTAATCATTGCAGCACCCACCATTTATGAGCCATTTTTGCCAGGAACCTGTGTGATAGGAATATTGATCACACAGTGTCAACAAAGGCGCATTTCTGTGTACAGAAGACCAGTTTGTGGAAAAATGTGCAGGTGCGTGTGTGCCCAAAAATGGCATTAGCTGCAATATGGCCTTGAGTCCTTGGCTTTTTGTCTATTACGTTTCCTGAATATCCATTACCCATTCCTGTGCTGACTCCCTGTTACTAACTTGATCTGCATCTGACTCTTTCGAAACACGGTCTGTACCGACCCCTGGCTTTCATCTCTGCCTGCTCCTTCTGCTTATCTGCCTGCCGTTACCGACTCTGGCCTGACTTAGGCCCCTTTCAGACGTCCGCTCCGCCTGTCCGTTATTACAAGTCCGTTAACGGACTTGTAATACATCCCTATGGGATCGCGTCCGTTAGCGGATGGAGCATCCGCTAACGTCCGCGTTCGTCGGGATCCGGTTTTCGGACAGAAGAAAACCCTATTTTTCTTCCGTCCGGCGGAACGGAACTGATGCAGACGGACAGACGGTCCGTCTGCATCCGGTTCCCCATAGGGCAGAGCGGAGCTGAGACAGAGCGGTCTTTGCACTGTGTGCGGGGACCGCCCTATCCGCCGACAGCTCAGCGGGGATCCCCGCTGAGCCGACGGAGACACACGGAGCGGACCCAGAAACGGTCCGCTCCGTGTGAAAGAGCCCTTAGATTACTCTTCTGCCTGTCTGTTGCTGACCAGAACTGCTTGACCCTGTTTACCTTCATCTTAACCTGCTGACCTGATCTCCTGTTCCGGTCTTCCAGCCAGCACAGCCTGCTATACAGCAACCCACAGTCTTCTCTTCAGCAACGCACAACCCTATCTTTAGTAATGCATGCACTACTCTTCAGCATCCTGCAAAGGAAGACCAGTCAAGCACTCATGCTCACTCTGTGCTCAGGCACTCCTGTCACCTTACCAGGGTTCCTGAGTCAGAGGTGTAAGAGAAGCCTACCTCCACAGTAATGCTGTATCCTGGCCTAGGCCAACAAGGCCCAGGCCTAGGGCAGCACTTTGCAGGGGGGCAGCACGGACAGTGTTTCCGCCGGCTTGCGCTACACTGTCAGGCAAATTAGTTTAGTGCCCCCATAAATCGGCCGCACTGCTTTCAGTATGTGGGTGGTTGGCATTCTGCAACTGTGGGGGGGGGGGGGCTTTGCTTCAAATTTTTTACCATCCCTGTCCCATTGCAGAGATTTCCCTTCACTTCCTGTCCCATAGCCAAACAGGAAGTGAGAGGAAATCTATGCAAATTAGGGAAATCCATTGCCCCCCCCCCAGGCCATCAGAACTAGTGTCCCCACTTGAAAATTTCAGGGTGGGTCTTAAACCGCAAGGGGTGTGGCCTTGACAGGAAGGGGTGGGTCATATTTGAATTAGGGGGTGCACAAGTTTAGTCAGGCCTAGGGCAGCACAAAACCTAAATACATCCCTGCTCCACAGTAAGTTTTTCATCATTTTAACAGGTTGCCGGGGGGATTTCTATATTGTCAGCACCTGTTAATTACCGTATTTTTCACTCCATAAGACGCACCTGACCATAAGATGCACCTACATTTTAGAGAAAGAAAACAAGGGAAAAAATATTCTGAACCAAATGGTGTACTAAAATATTTAATATTATTAAACTACTGAGTGAAAGAAAGGGGGCGCTAAAAGATAAACCATCTAAGTGTAAACAAATAGATAATAATATCAATAACAGTGATTCGTTTAGGTGATAAGTAAATACAAATGTACATATTAAAAATGCCACAACAATATATTATTGTCCATTATAGTGCAAAATCCCAATTGGGAGATAACTAGAATAGATACTGTGCAGAAAAAAGTCCATAAATTGAAGTGAATGGATAACAAATGCTTGGAAGATAATTCTACTTGATTAATAAAAGGTTTCCACCTCCACCAGAAAAGGGTAAATCACCACAAAAGTGCTCATGGATGGCACCTTACCGCAAGATGTTGACCACCTTAGTTAAAAAGAGGTCAAATAAGGCGTGGAGTGTGGAGGTCACAGGAAGAGCCCCTAGGGGAGGCCCAGGAGGGCCAAGGGAGGGAGGGGGGTGTAGCGGGGGGTGGGAAAAGAGGGAGGGATGTATCAGGGAGAGAGGGGGAGGGGGGGGTGAAATGGTTGGGTTTCACACCACTATTAATTGTTTGTTGACACTACGCACAATTGTAATTTCCCTATTTAGATTGTTTTTATTATTTTTCTGCTTTAAGGTATGGTGAAATGGGTAATTATACCCTCATTTTTTCCTTTTTTTTTTTTAAAAAAGCAATGCCCCGGGGAGGTTTCTTATATAGCAACACATTATTCTTGGAAGAACGTGTTTTTCCTGGCCCCTTTTTTTTTTTTTTTTTCCAGTATATACAAATTTTTTTTTGTTGATTGTCGTGAGTTTTTTTTTTTTTTGGGGCCTTCTCTACTCTTCTTTTACTACTGGAACTTTTTTTCTTTTCAAACTTAATAATAACATATGGTAGATAAGACGTTCTGTATAAAATCCCTTAATGTGCGGGGAATGAGAGACCCAACTAAGAGAGCAATTATTTTGGATATGTTGGGGGGAGGAGGTGCCGGTCTGCTCTGTTTGCAGGAGACACACTTAACTGCAAGTACAGCTACACAGTTGAGCGGCTCAAAATTCCAGGCCATTTACCACTCGTATCACTCATCCTACTCTAGGGGAGTAAGCATACTGGTGGGGAAGGGATTGGTATTCTCCTGTAGAGAGAGCAGGGTAGACGACCAGGGAAGGTTTGTTTTTTTATTCTGCCTAATTGAAAATAAACCATTTGTGATAGCTAGCGTTTATATTCCCCCCCCATTTAAATTTGAAGTCCTGCATAAATTGATTGAGTTTACATTGGACAAACCAGGAACACTGATAGTTATTATAGGTGATTTTAATGAAGTCTGAAGCCTCGTACACACGGCCGAGGAACTCGACGTGCCAAACACATCGAGTTCCTCGGCCAGTTCAGCACTGAAGCCGCCGAGGACCTCGGCGGGACGAGAGCTCCCATAGAACAACGAGGAAATAGAGAACATGTTCTCTATTTCCTCGCCGAGCTCCTCGTCGGCTTCCTCGGCCGAAAGTGTACACACGGCCAGTTTCCTCGGCAGAATTCAGCCAGAAACTCGGTAGGAAGCTGATTTCTGCCGAGGAAACTGGTCGTGTGTACGAGGCCTGAGATAGGACCCAGGATAGGTTCCCACCAGGAAATAGACCTAAAACAAAAGGAGAAAACCGACTAGCGCTATTTTTGGATGAAGTAGGGCTATGTGATATTTGGCGTATGCGTTATCCGCAGGAACGTCAATACTCCTGTTTTTCGAAGACTCACCACACTTTATCCAGAATAGACATGGCGTTGGGTAATGAGGAGGCAGCATCACTAGTAATAAATATAGAACATGGCCCACGAGGAGTCTCTGATCACTCGCCGATTGAGCTGACAATAAAAACTAGGGGTAAATGGTACCCAAGAGAATGGAAAATCAGCCCTCACTGGCTCGAACTAATGAGTGATCACAGTATGGTGATGTCGGCTCTTAAAGAATTTATTCAGATAAATGAGGGAACTGCATCAGTGGGGGTGGTATGGGACTCCCTAAAAGCCTACCTCCGAGGCCTCCTAATCCAAAAGATAGCAGGGATTAAGAGGAAGAACAGAGAGGGAGAGAGCGAGACAAGGAATCAGTTGCTACAGGCAGAGAAGAGATACATTGAAACCCCAACCTCTCATAGCTTAAAAGAGTGGCTAGAAAAACAACAAATATACAAAATGATTATATTAAAAAGAACAGAGGGAAAACGAATATTCCAGAAACAGAATCAGTTTGGAGAGGGAGAGCGAGTTGGGCGTTTATTATCTCTGCTTATTAGAACCAATGCCCCCCCTCCACTGTTACAGCAGTTAATTTATCAAACGGTGAAACCTCCTTTGATAAAACCGTGATAATAAATACCTTTAGAGAATTCTTTGTATCCCTTTATAGCTCCAAGAGAAGGGATGGGACTGAAGTACTGGAAACATTTTTCCAGGGACTGCCCATCCCGACCCTATCGGAGGAAGAAAACATTAACATGGAGACACCAATTACTCTAGGAGAATTAAAACATGCAGTGGCGGGGATGTCAACTCAAAAGTCACCAGGTCCAGACGGGATGCCCGTAGAGATCTATAAAAGATATGGGGATATCCTGCTACCAGAACTCCTAAAGACACTAAATTGGGCATTGACCCAGGGAATACTTCCCACCTCTATGACAGAAGCTACCATCATTGTTTTGCATAAGGAGGGGAAGGATCCAAGAGAGACCTCATCGTATCGTCCTATCTCTCTCCTATGTACTGATGCCAAGATCTTGGCCAAAGTGCTAGCCACACGCCTTAACCGGTATATCCAAGCGCTTATACATCCTGACCAATCCGGCTTTATCCCCAATAGGTCAACCAGTAACAACATCAGGAGAGTGTTCCTGAATATGCAAATTCCAACAGAAGGAGAGGGCTCTAGAGCCATCTTAGCCCTGGATGCTGCCAAGGCCTTTGACAGCCTGGAATGGGATTACCTATGGAAGGTTCTAGAGAAATTCGGGTTTGGTCCCAGGTTTATGAGTTGGGTGAAGTTGTTATACAATCAGCCAAGAGCAAAAACTAAAATTAACAAAAATTAACAACGAATTTTCAGAAATTTTTCAACTAGAGAGAGGAACAAGACAGGGTTGTCCCCTTTCTCCCTTACTGTTCGCTTTGGCGATGGAACCATTAGCTATTAAAATTAGGAAAACTAAAGATATACAAGGGTTCCATAGACAGACTATAGAGGATAAGATCGCACTGTTTGCGGACGATGTCCTCTTCTTTTTGGGAGACGTTGAAACCTCGCTAAAAAATGTGATCAAAGTAGTGGGCGAGTTTGGGTTATGCTCCTGGCTGGTCATTAATTGGGAAAAGTCAGCACTACTGCCAATTGACTCCCTCGAGGCCCAGATACCCCATGGAATCCCTCAGCTAAAAGTTGTAGCTATGATGAAATATCTTGGGATATGGATCACGAGGGACATTAATAGCTTTGTACAGAATAACTTAATTCCTCTTTTGTCTAAATGGGAACATAAAAGAGACGCCTGGTGTAGACTACCATTATCTATAGCGGGACGATGTAGCCTGATAAAGATGCTATGGTTACCCCAGTTACTCTATATCCTCCATAACTCCCCAGTCTGGATAGCTCAAAAATGGTTCAAAAAGATAGAATCCCTCTTCAGAGAGTTAATTTGGAAGAAGGGACAAGCTAGGATTTGTCTCCAGACCATGCAGTTACCAGCTAAAGAGGGGGGAATGGCAGTACCTCACCCGAAAACATACTTTATAGCCTCACAGCTACAACAACTTGCGAATTGCGGACTGGAGGGAGGTGGACATTCCAGTAGATTGATGCTAACAGGAGCACCACATAGGACAATAGTAGAGGCACTTGAGGCTGGTTCGTTTGTCCATAGATGTCCAACTATAAAACTTAGCCTTAAAGTGTGGCAAACAACAAAAGCATTGATGGGCTACAAGGGAATAACAACATTTGCCCCTCTCTGGTGTAACCAAAACTTAAGAGAATTAAAAGACATCGAGAGATGTAAAGAATGGGAGAGACAAGGGTTAAGCCGTTTAAACCAACTGTACAATGGAGAACAGATGAAATCCTTCGCAGACCTGCGACAGGAATTTAATATAACAAATAAAACATTTTATAGATACCTACAGATACGACATGCTATCCAAGCTCAGTTTGGGTTACAACCCATTGTATGGTCCTCGGCCCCCACCCTCCTGAAAATAACCTCTCCAAAAACAACTAAAGGCCTGATATCTGAGTTGTACTCTAGATTGGGAGCTAAAACAATAAGTAGGGCAGGCCCCAATAAGAGCAGGACAGGATGGGAGAAAGACTTAGGTCAAATGACCACGGAACAGTGGAATACGATCTTGAGGAGGGGGGTACTGGTTTCGATCTCCCCATCTCAGAAAGTATCACACTTGTTCCTCTTGCATAGAGTATATTATACCCCCAGGAGAATGTTTAATCTCGGTTGGAGAAGTACTGACGAATGCCCAAGGTGCAGAGCGACAGGCAATCTTATCCACATGATGTGGAAATGCCCAAAGCTATTCAGATACTGGGAGGAGGTGGTCACCATAATAAATAAAACTTTTAAAATTAAGCTAGAAGTTGAGTCTAAGATATGCTGGTTAGGCAGTATAGAGGAGAATAGAGTGCCAGCCAGCTCCCTTGAAGTGGTACTGAGATGCCTTTTTCAGGCAAGGAAGTTAATTGCGTTGAGGTGGCAGGCCAAGATGCCACCCACCGTCAAGTCTTGGGTTGAAACTATTAACACAATGATTTGGAGTGAGAGAGTGACACTTACCCGACAAGGGAATTATAGTAAGTTTGTGAGGATGTGGAAACCCTGGCTAGACGAAACAGGATGTTCTATATAGAAATCGCCATTCAAATTCAATAAATATTTTAACCCGCTATTGGGTATTCCTTTATGGGGAAGATGTATTTAATGTAGTACATTAACTTCAAAAACTGGCTTACGGTGTGATGGGAGGGTGGGAGGGCGGGTGAGGGTTTGTGGGGTGGGGGAGGGGGAGGCGAGGTATGACAGTTTAGAAATAAGGGTTTTTTCACTCATTCACAATGTCATAAAGAACGAGGGTAGGAAAAGATAAGGGGAAAATAGGGGGAAAAATGTATGCTTGTGTATTGTTTATAACACGTACGATGATGTAACACTTTTTATATTTTTTTTATACGCAAACAACAATAAAAAAAACACTGAAAAAAAAATAAAAAAAAAATAAGGCGTAAGATAAATCATAGATTCCAGGCTAGATTCTTGCTGTCTTGATACCGCCACACTCCACACCACATGAAGTAACCAAAAAAAGAAGAAGATCGCCATAGAATAATACCATTTATTTAAAATTAATTAAGAAAAAGCAACTCCACTTTTTTGTGTCATACCAATACAAACAAAATAAATAAACATGAGAATGCCTAAAGATTTGCAAATGCAACAATTTTATGGGCGAAGTGGTGCATGATCTGACAGAAATGCAGGGGTGCCAATATTTTTGGCTATGACTGCAATTGTTATAAAAAGCATTCTGTTCTCTTTGCATTGCTTCCCAAGTATGAAAAAAACCCGGTGATCCTGCCAGTCCCCCTGCTTTTCTATTTCAAACTGACCATGCTAGGCATGGAAGCACATCCATCTCAGTGTAGTCAGTTTTCTGTGTGTGTCCTCCAATGGTCAGACTTGTACTGACATACCTCCCTGCACAGCTAATCACTGGGAAGGTCAGTGTACTGTTGTTCTGCCATCTGCTGACACTCCAACCTGCAGTCTCCACCCCCAGCTCTCTAAGCCCATTATGCAGTTGGGAGCAGAGGTTATGCAGACATTTAAAAATATATATTTTTTTCTCTTTTAGAACATATATTAGCCTAAGCCCTGCCCCATTCACTATATTTGCTGCCTGAAAACATCCCCATCTTTAAGTAGTAGTCATTCCCTTGCATATTAGGTTGTTCAAAGCTTAGATGGCTTCAGCTTGGAAGATTTATGCCCAGTCCCTTTACAGTAATAATGCCTTTATTGCCCTGACAGTAGACCTGGTCCATGTACCAGATAATTTACCCGGACAGCACATGTCTGAATCTGAAAGACAAATGGCACCCAAGACAAATCTCGGGATAATCCTGGAAAGTGGCTGTGTGATGATAGATAACAACATACACCGCCATCTACCATGCATACAGTTCAGTATTGCTAAAAAGAGATAGCAGCTGGCAGTTGGAATCACTTTCACCCAAGATATATGGAAATTATAAGTAAATTGCTTTTTAAATGACTGAATCTGACAAGATAACTGGTCCATGTATGATCACCTTTATTCAACTTAAATTCGTATCTCTGTAAACGCATCACCAATCACCAATTAAGGTATAAAATGTTAAGTAAGCCATGTTGACTGACAGTGATTTCTCAGTGGAATGGATCCACAATCTGTTCTCCTTTGAGAATGGATGGAGGCATACTACTTGTTTACTAAAATGTAATATGTTACAGCTAATTATATTCTAACTAGTTCTCAGTTTCTGAGAGCTTCCCTTTTCTTAATGTAAAAAAAAAATGCTTATTATTATTGCTGGATAAAGCAGCTTTAGGAAGACCTATTGTTTTAAGGAGGTATGTTCTCGTAAAATGAGCATTTTTATTATGATCGTGAAAAAAAAAATGCTCTAGTAAAGTGCGGTGACGTACAACACGTACGACGGCACTATAAAGGGGAAGTTCCATTCGGATGGCGCCACCCTTGGGGCTGCTTTTGCTGATTTTGTGTTAGTAAAAGACGATTCGCGCTTTTCAGTCTGTTACAGCGTGATAAATGTGCTTACTCCATTACGAACGCTAGTTTTACCAGAACGAGCGCTCCCGTCTCATAACTTGCTTCTGAGCATGCGTGTTTTTTTCACGTCGTTAAAGCCAACACACGACCATTTTTTACGACGTTAAAAACGACAACGTTCTAAATTTTTAATGTCCATTTTTTACATCGTGAAAAATGCTCAGGAGCCCACACACGATCGTTTTTAATGACATAAAAAAACGTGATTTTTTACAACCCGAAAAACGGTTGTGTGTACGCGGCATCAGGTTTTTTGTTACATTTTCAATCAAAGAAAGCTTCAACTGCACCATGGGGGTATTTTTCTGCATCTAGGGGACAGAAATGGTTAGATGCTGGCTTCCTCTTTAGCATAACAATATCGCTCAAGGAATTCTTTGTCATGTATTAAATGTTTATTTGTAATGTTATTATACAGTTTTTGTATGGCAATGTGAATTCCTGGTGTTATATAGCACACTATGAATAAAAACTGACTGCTGCATATCCCAGTCTTCTTTTATTGTTATCAGAATGACATCTGATTACCACTATATGAACTGGCCCTACTGACTTTATTCTGTAAGCTCCAGACCCTTGTTTGAGCTCAATGATGCAATCATATCATTAGTAAATTACTAGCAATAAAATCAGCAGGCAACTATGGTGCACCAGATTTTGGATATATATTTTTTTTAAGGTGAACACAGTCTTAACTATTCAGATTTTAAAGTGTCACTAAACCCACATCATAAAATATAAATACAGTAGATAGGTAGATAGATGTATTACATGCTGTTCATACTCACTCAGTGTGTGATTCGTTTTCTGTATTCTGCAAAAAAAAACCTGCTTGAGCCTGCTCTTCTCTATCTCCACCTTCTGTCCATGTCCCCAATTCAGCTAGGGATTTTACAGCTTTGGTGGCAACTCTGCACATGCTCAGTTTCCAGTGAGTTTCAATGCTGAGCATTTCCTCCCTATCACATCTGAGCAGCCCTATAGAGTCACATACGTGTGCATATACACAATGGTAAACGACAGCCCATTCCCTCCCTCCTCCTCCCTGCCCACTAACCAGCTAAACACAATGGGGGTTAGATATTACATGTAGATTGATTGAGGTTCCACCTCCCTCTTATTCTAAGACACAGGCTGGAGGGAAGTGACACAGCCTGTGACTGGCAGAAATCCGCCCGCACCATGTTATTGCCAAAAAAATAAAATAAAGATTTGATTTCAAATATATATTTGATGACAATTTAAAACATTTTATGGTTACAAATTGTGTATTTTTACTCTGTATTCCAAAGGCAGTTTTTTTTGTAACACGTGACCAGCAGCAGCGGAATAGAAGCTCCTCCTGCTTATGTTTCCATTCAGATAGGCTGGGAAAGAGCTGGGTCATGTGACAGCTATATATAGATTTGGAAAAAGTTAATTCGATTTTTTTAATGAAAATAATTACAGTGCCATCATCCATATACAGCAGGGGGGCCCAACCTTTTGAAGCACGAGGGCCACTTAAGCGACTTGGTAACTGGTCGCGGGCCACAATGAGTGGAGCGGGCGGTGGGCAGAGACAGCCGGTTTGGATTGGAGGTAGGACACAAGTCTGCCACTCCTTAGAGGTGAATGGAGACAATGAGCGGAGCGGGCGGTGGGCAGATCCGTGTCTGCTCTGCAGAGACACAGCCGGTTTGGATTGGAGGTAGGACACAAGTCTGCCACTCCTTAGAGGTGAATGGAGGGTCCAATTGGGTCGGACTGACCATGTAAAAGGGGCCCATGGCTGCTTTCACATTGATGTGCTGCGGTTTACCCGCACCGCAGGTACAACGCAGTGTACCTTTTGGCTTTTCTGCACTTTGCAATAGACTTCTATTATATTCTGCAGGTTTTGGTGCACTTTCAGAAAGCTCATCAAACTCGCAGGTAATAACAGAAGTCTATGGCTCAGTGCAGGTAACCCGCAGGTGCACTGCTATGCATCTACGGATTTGTTTGAAAGCAGCCCAGTAACCACTGCAGAACAGATATGCCCATATATACACTGCGATTTTAGTAATAAACTGACCTTTAATAACCGTATTCTATTCCATCCCAGAGCAGAGGGCTCCGCGGGCCACTGGTTGGTCACCCCTGATATACAGAAACAGAAGGGGCAATGTAAATTAAACAGTGTGTGTTTAGTATCATTTTAAGGACTTGTGCTTTCTGAATTTTAATTATTAAGTGTTACTACTGTTTCTTTAAAAGCAAGAAAAGATCTGGTGGGTGTCACAGAGCATGTCATTGCTACTGAACAGTCTTTCCAGTTGTGATTTCCGAAGCAGAGACTTTAAATTAGGCAACTGATGAAGTTGGCTAAATGGTCCTAATCCCAACTCAGTGTGGAAACACAGCGATGTCTGCTAAGCAGCGAGTGTAGGATCATTCAGTTTTTCCATTATAATGCAGGCTTCCACCACTGCTGCTGAGAAGGCATTGCTGAAAGCTGGTTTTATCAGATGAAACTGTATTTGATAAACTAGATTGAATTGGATGACCTAGTTTTCTGAATACCCCATGGCACAAAATATTGCAACTTGAACAAGGAGAAAAATATTTTGAAATAACACGTATCAAAACTAGATGATGCCTAAGCTAATACAGATGGAATATGTTTGTCTGAGACAGCCAGCACAACTTGTCACATGCTGGGCTGTATAAAACATGAAACTTTACCCACTGGGAATAGAGGAAAGGAGCTGGTGTTGCATCAGCTGGAACTAGATGGGTAGCTATAGGCAACAACCAAACATTAATCTCCCCCATTTTGTAGATGAAAACAAGTTAAAATTCCGCCTACTGTTTTTTTTCTAGCACCACAACAAACCAAGATACAATCAGTGACACCATATTAAAGTTAGGTATAAATTAAAAGATTTCAATCCAGACTTGTACAGTTTGGAAAATGTACTGTGTGCACCTAACAAGTGTTCATTTTTGCAGCATACACACGATCGTAAATTCCATCAAGAAAACCGTGGATTTTTTTTCCGACGGAATGTTGGCTCAAACTCTTGTTGCGTACACACGGTCACGTACAACACTACAACGAGCCGAGAAAAAAGTTCACTGATTCCGAGCATGCGTCAAATTGATTCCGAGCATGCGTGTTTTTTTTGCGCGTCAGAATTGCATACAGAAGATCGGAATTTCCGACAAGAACTTTTCTTGTCGGAAAAATTGAGAACCAGCTCTGAAATTTTTGCTGCCGTAAAATCCTACAGAAAAAGTCCAATAGAGCCTACAAATGGTTGGAATTTCTGACCAGAAGCTTGCATCGAACTTTTCTTGTCGGATTTTCTGATCGTGTGTATGCTGCATTAGGCTACTTTCACACTGCAGTGCCCAGGCAGCGCCCGGCCCTTAGCACTAAAGCGCTGCTCGTTTTTGCAGCACTTTAAACCCCAAAGAAGGGGCTAAAAGCACCTGTGTTGTGGCGATTCTGAAGCACTTTTCAGGCGCTTTGGAAGCCCTGCTCCCAAACCACCCCAAAGATCCTAATGTCCTGCAAGTGCATCACCCCAATGTGAAAAGTCACACTGAAATTAATGGTAGACGTTTTTCAGGCATTATTTAGAAGCTATTTCTAGCGCTAAAACGCCTGAAAACCACCTCAGTGTGAAAGGGGGTTTAAAGTGTATGCATAGCCCAAACTTTTTGTTTTTGTACCCCTGTCAAGTTTTAAAGTAGACTAAGGCCCCATACACACGAGAGGATTTATCCGCGGATACGGTCCAGCGGACCGTATCCGCGGATAAATCCTCTCGAGGATTTCAGAAGATTTCTATGCGATGGCGTGTACACACCATCGCATTGAAATCCGCGCCGAAATCCTCTGGCGATGATGTGTCGCGCCGTCGCCGCGATTATGACGCGGCGACGGGCGCGACGCTGTCATATAAGGAATTCCACGCATGCGTCAAATCATTACGACGCGTGCGGGGAATCCCTTTGGACGGATGGATCCGGTGAGTCTGTACAGACGAGCGGATCCATCCGTTGGGATGGACTTCAGCAGATGGATTTGTTGAGCATGTCAGCAAATATTCATCTGCTGAAAATCCATCCCAGGGGAGATTTATCCGCGGATAAATATCCGCCGGAGTGTACACACCATAGAATCTATCCGCTGAAACCCATTCGATGGGATTTATCTGCGGATAGATTCTATGGTGTGTACGGGGCCTAAGGCTTGGTTCACATATGTCTGGGCATGATTTCATTGCGATTTATCAAAGGAGACCTAAGCACATATATCTGTAGTGTTTTCTTATCTCTCTCCAAAGCCCTAAGTCCAGTGTCTTTCTGCTGTTTTATTGCTCTGTTATCGGCATAATAACTTCTGACAAGTTCTCCGTCAACCAAGATAAAACCAAATTTGTGTCGGGGTGGGTGCTATAAATAGATTAGCAGAAAGCTTGTCTTGTCACAGCACAGTTCTGCACATTCCTTCCTTTCTTTGCCTATGTGGTGAGGGGGGGGGGGGTGAGCCTTTCCTCCAATCGGCTGTCTTGGCTGTATGCCAAGAATCCACTCCCAGTGCTAAATCTACTTTAAGAAAATAAAACTGATGCAGTCGCCACATCTAATGATTGGCAATCTGCAATATAATAAATTTTGGGCTTTGGGTTTAATACCTCTTTAATGTGTATCTATAGCCAAAGATAAAGGATTGAACCCCTGATCGGAATTTTGTGCCATTGGGGAAATTGCCTCCCATTTCCTGTACAAGAGACACAACAGTCAGGCCAGGTTCGTACTCGCAAGTGCTCTGAAAAGTGATGTACTATGGAGTGGAGTGTTGCCAAACAGTAGCTGTCAAGCATTCAGGAGGCTATCCTTCTGCCTCCTGAATTCCTGTTTTATTTATTTAGGCTCTGTTCACACTGGATGCCGATGCAGCTCCCACCAGGGGTCCTGTGTGTCCTGGTTCACCGTCTCAGGTCTGATTTAAGCCCGAATTTTGTGCTGAATTCAGACCAAAAGACGCACAGGGCTCCTGTGCAAATTAGCACCAGAGCCGCATCGGAGATATGTGAACCGGCTCCATAGAGAGCCATTCACATTCTCCTGATATTGCGAATTGGATGTGGGGATCCTGCATCCAATTTGAAATAGTGTGAACCCAGCCTCAATGTTTGCTTAGTGGCAATTTATAATGGAGCTAATGTACCGCAGCTACAAACCAAGTGTTTGGTTCACAGTTGCAGCACAGCCCCATTGACTTGCATGGCCAAGCATGATAGCCAGAGTTGCCTGCATGTGCCAAGCATGTGCCACATTAAATTTGCCGTAACATGTGAAAAGCCTCCTCCGGTTATTGTTTTACACTGCAAGAGGGTGGCCAGGGGGAAAGCAAAAATGTAGCTCAGCCGCATGTTTTTACCGCTGCCCGTGTGAAAGAGGCCAAAGTGTGAGTGAGGCCAATGCACTGCAAGTTATTAAAATAGATTTCCCTTTTGAATGATTTATCTGCATCTCCTGTTAAAATGGCCACAGGACAAAAAAAAGGGGGAGAATCTCCACATCAGGAACAAAGACAACAAGAACAAAATGACAGGGAGTCAACTGTTCCCTTGATTTTCTGAATAAATGAAAAGTGTTTTCTGATTGGATAAGGTGGAGAGCATGACGTCATCCTCCACTCCCCCTCAACCAGAGAATGCTTTGTATTCATTCAGAAAATGCAAACCATTCACTAAATGGTGCCCATGCTGAGTATCCGTCCTCCTGTGTTCACAATGCATCAGGCTGGCCACTAAGCACAGGACCTGGAAGCAAGTGGAGATCACTGGATTTCCAGCTTCCAGGGGTATTGGCTAGGTATGGTATATTCATATTTACATTGGTACAAGCTATATGTTAAAATAAGACATGCCTGGGATTCTTCTTTAAGTAAGAATATATCAATTTCCCAACATAACATGTAAAAGGCCTTGTGTTCCCGAGCCAGTGCAATGTAAATTTCAGTGTATTTCCCCCTGCCCGAAAAGGTGAAAACAATTTTATTTAGCAAAAAATCCATTATCATGTTTAAGCGAGCACCAGCGTATACCTGCAGACAGCTATTCATGTATATGGGCAGTTGTACACAGCACTGGGGTTTTCCGGGCAGACGCCCATGTACAAGAGGTCTAAGAATGTATATGGAATATTATGATTGGGGAAGAATTTCTTGAAAGTACAGTAGAGGGATGAAAACATGTCACCTCTAGAAACTAGTCAGGATCCAACTGTCATTTTTCTAACATACAGTACTTTCAATATGAGGGTAGGAATTTAATTACCGTAGTTGCAATAGGTAATGCCAATTTTGCCCTTTCTGCTTTTTATAAACATACCCTTGAAATGTTCAATTACTCAAACTATGAATACTATTAGGTTCATCGTGCATTTTTTCAATCTAATTGTACAATCTCCTTAAAATCTACCAACTACAGTGAGGGGAAAAAGTTTGCCCACTGAAAAAAAAAACGATCAGTCTATAATTTTAATGGTAGGTTTATTTTAACAGTGAGAGACAGAATAACAACAAAAATATCCAGAACTAACACATTTCAAAAAATCTATAAATTGATTTGCATTTCAATGAGTGAGCCTAGGTTCACATTGGAGCGATTTGTCATGCGATTTGAGAGATCAAATTGCATGACAAGTCGCAGTCTATTGGCGGCAATGGCACTGTTCCAATCGGTGCGACACCGATTTTGCGGCGCCACACCGATTTGCAAAAGTAGTTCCTGCACTACTTTTGCCGATTTCAGGTGCGATTTCTATAGACATCTGTGTATGAAGCCACACAAATGTCTATCAAGTAGCACCTGAAATCGCGCTGACCTTGCTACTTTAAAATCGCGCTACTTCAAGTAAAGTAGCACCAGTGTGAACCAGGGCTGAAAGAAGTATTTGATCAATCAATCAGCAAGATTTCTGGCTCCCAGGTGTCTTCTATACAGGTAACGAGCTGAGATTAGGAGCACTGTCTGAGGCTGGGTTCACACTACTACACTACTTTCATCCTACTTTGCTCTGCTACATTGGTCCTACACTGATCCTACATTGGTCCTACATCGGTCCTACATTGATCCTACATTGGTCCTACATCCATCCTACTTTCATGAACAGGATACTACTTTGATCCGACTTTGTGATAGTCTGACTTGTTCTTTGACCAATCAAAACAATCCCAGAGTGAGATAAATTCCTTTTACTGCTGCTGTAATCACAAGTCGGATGTCAAAAGTCGGATGGTTAGGACAAGGCTCCTACTTTGATCCTACTTTAATGATATTCAATGGGCTGATGTAGGATCAAAGTAGGACCAAAGTAGTACAGGGAGTAGTTTCAAAGTCGGACCGACTTGTGTCGGACCAGTTAAGACAGCTCTCATAGGGAAACATTGATTTTCACACGTCATGCTACATGAGCTCCCAATGTAGGACCGTTGTAGGACAAGTGTGAACCCAGCCTTAAAGGGAGTGCTCCTAATCTCAGCTTGTTACCTGTGTAAAAGACACCTGTCCACAGAAGCAATCAATTAATCAATCAATCAGATTCCAATCTCTCCACCATGGCAAAGACCAAAGAGCTGTCCAAGGATGTCAGGGACAAGATTGTAGACCTACACAAGGCTGGAATGGGCTACAAGACCATCGCCAAGCAGCTTGGTGAGAGGGTGACAACAGTTCGTGCGATTATTTGCAAATGGAAGAAACACAAAATAACTGTCAATCTCCCTCTGACTGGAGCTCCATGCAAGAGCTCACCTCGGGGAGTCTTAATGATCATGAGAAAAGTGAGGCATCAGCCCAGAACTACATGGGAGTACCTTGTCAACGATCTCAAGGCAGCTGAGACTACAGTCACCAAGAAAACAATTGGTAACAAACTAAGCTGTGAAGGACTGAAATCCTGCAAGGCCCCCCTGCTCAAGAAAGCACATGTACAGGCCCATCTGAAGTTTGCCAATGAACATCTGAATAATTTAGAGGAGAACTGGATGAAAGTGTTGTGGTCAGATGAGACCAAAATTGAGCTCTTTGGCATCAACTCAACAACTCGCTGTGTTTGGCTATGTGTGCTGTCTATGAACCCAAGAACACCATCCCACCGTCTTCCAGGGAGGTGGAAACATTATGCTTTGGGGGGTGTAAATATGTGGAGGGAGCTGAAGGTTCAAGTTACCAAACATCAGCCTCGAAACTATAAAGACTTAAAGAGGATCTGCAAAGAGGAGTGGGACAAAATCCCTTCGGAGATGTGTGCAAACCTGGTGGCCAACTACAAGAAACGTCTGACCTCTGTGATTGCCAACAAGGGTTTTGCCACCAAGTAGTAAGTTATAAAATTTGCTTTATCAGGATTCATGCTTGATGATAGCCCCCATATTACATGGTCCTGGTAGATCTTAGGTTGATTGTACAGAGATTGAATGGTCCGATTGTAACACATATCGCACACCTAGGCTCACTAAACATGTTGGAACCTGATATTGCAACAATCTCCTTTAGAACTACCAACAAGTATGTACTGCAATGATCTGTCTAATTGGATTGAAACTGATTGGATAGTTTAGCTAGGACTTGCTATCACATAGTCTTGGTAAATATAAAGTTTATTTCACAAAGATTGTACAGACAGATCGTAACATGTATGGTAACCCTTAGGCAAGCCATACACAGTGTAAATTTCTTTCCTGAAACCACAGGTTGCAGGAACGAAGTTTGCACTTTTCTCACATCAACACAGACAGTGCCGACAGGGGAATCCCTCCTGCAGAGCAATTGTCTGCTCCTGGCAGGGGGCAGGCGGGGGAAGCTGCCCTCGCCATGATAATACAGTGACTATTGCTGGCAGCTATAGCAGCTGCTAGCGATAATCGGAAGAGGATACAGCAGGCTAGTTGTACCCAAGTTGATCTGTTGGTCAATCTGGTACATTCAGCCTGCCCATTAATGGTTCCAATCTTGGCCGGTTCCTGCTAAACTGTGTATGGCCAGCCTTAAGCTCACCATACGTTACAATCTTATTGTAAGTCTCTTCTGATGAACCAACAAATATGTAGTGCAAGGGCCTGACTGATACAAATTGGATAGTTTAGACCGGATTGCAACATTTATGTTGATCCCTAAGAGCCGGGTTCACACAGGTGCAACTCGTCAGGCGACTTAGCCACCTGACAAGTAGCTCTCCGCTCTGTACTATGGAACCATTCTAATAGGAGCGACTCAAGTCGCTCCGACTTAGAAAAAGATTCCTGTACGACTTTGGGACAACTTCAGGGCGACTTGCATTGACTTCAATACAAAAGTAATTTTGAAAGTCGCCTCTGAAGTCGTGGGCAGATCGCCATGCCGAGTCGTTCGGCAAGTCATGCCGCCCCTGTGTGAACCGGCTCTAAAGATGAGCAGAAAAATTCACACAATTTAAATTTACACAAAACTGCTTCCTTGTCAAATGAGAGCAATAAAGAATCTATCTACACATTTGTAAAACAGCCCGATTCCCAAACGCTACTAGTGAAGAAAAATCCTGCAGTATAATAAGGCTTGATGCGTGATTTTACAGTTTGATACGTTCTATTTTGATCCTGCAGCGTAGCCACAAGTTCACAAGATCTCATACGGCTTTGACAGTAAATGACTTCCTCTATAGGCTGACTCACACCTGCTGCTAAATGTCTGGAGATTAGCTGGTCAAATCCGCATTTAATATTCATAAAGGGAAAACCAATAATGAAAGTGAAGGTGATTTCCCTCCAAAGGGCATACAAAGAGGTTCTAGCTATCTGTTGCACTGATGTACTGCCAGGGGGAAACTCTCCCTTGGGTAGGCATGGGTTAAAAGAGGAGCTCCAAGACTACCTCCAGTCACAGGGGAAGGGAAGCTGTAGAAGACAGAGCTGCTGGGGGATGGGAAATACCAAGCAGACAAGAAGCCGGGGATATGAGGATTTTTTTGAGAGGGGGGCTTGAAGGTGCGTTGTGTAACAAGAGGTTACATCCGAATGATATTTATAGATCTAACACACTGTACTGGGTAATCGGTGCACTAGATAGATCACACTGCACTGCATGTCACATGCAGGTGAATAGGCAGATGTTACCAGAACAGAAAAACAGATGGATCCGGGAGAAGATTCAACTTTCCTAATTTGTCATTTGTGTAAAAGGAATCTCATGTAAATCATTCTGTTAGGGCATTGATGATGATTAAACACAGGACTTATACCTACGGCATGCCATTAAACACCATGCATTTCAGCCCCATAGAATTTAACATTATGATTTTCAACACAATGGATTTCAGTACAATGCAATTCAGCACCATAGAATATAACATCATGCATTTCAGTCCCCATAGAATTCAGCACCATGCATTTCAGTCCCCATAGAATTCAGCACCGTGGATTTCAGCCCCATAGAATTCATCAGCACCATTTAATTTTAGCCCCATAGAATTCAGTACCATGGATTTCAACCCCATAGTATTGCATTTTAACTCCATAGAATTCAGCACCATGCATTCAATCCCCATAGAATTAAGCACCACGGATTTCAGTACATGACATTCAGCCCCATAGATTTCAGCGCTATAGATTTCAGCACCGTGCATTTAATGCCCATAGAATTAAGCACCATAAGTACATAAGTCAGTACATGACATTCATCCCCATAAAATCCAGCAACATAGATCTCAGTACATGAAATTCAGCCCCATGGATCTCAGTACATAACATTCAGCCCCACAGATGTCAGCCCCATAGATATTAGCACCATGGATCTTAGTACATGACATTCAGCTCCATGGATTTCAGTACAATGCATTTTAGCACCATAGAATTCAGCACAATGCATTTCAGCCCCCTAGAATTCATCACCGTGCATTTCAGCCCCATAGAACTCAACCGCATAGATCCCAGCACCTTGGATTTCAGCCCATAGAATTAAGCACCATTCATTTCAGCCCCATAGAATTCATCACCGTGCATTTCAGCCCCATAGAATGCAGCACCATGGATTTCAGCCCCATAGAATGTAGCACCATAGCATTTAGCACCTTGGATTTCAACCCTATAGAATTCATCACCGTGCGTTTCAGCCCCATAGAATTCAGCCGCATAGATCCCAGCACCTTGGATTTCAGCCCCATAGAATTCAGTAATCAGCACCATTCATTTCAGCCCCAAATAATTCATTATCATGCGTTTCTGCCCCATAGAATTGCATTTCAACTCCATAGAATTCAGCACCATGCATTTAATCCCCATAGAATTCAGCCCCATGGATTTCAGTACATGACATTCAGCACCATAGAATTCAGCACCATATAATCCAGCCCCATAGATTTCAGCACCATGCATTTAATCCCTATAGAATTAAGCACCATGGATGTTAGTACATGACATTCATCACCATAGATTTTATCCCCATAGAATTCAGCACCATGGATCTCAGTACATGACATTCAGCACCATGGATCTCAGTACATGACATTCAGCACCATGGATCTCAGTACATGACATTCAGCACCATGGATCTCAGTACATGACATTCAGCACCATGGATCTCAGTACATGACATTCAGCACCATGGATCTCAGTACATGACATTCAGCACCACGGATCCCAGTACATGACATTCAGCACCATGGATCCCAGTACATGACATTCAGCACCATGGATCCCAGTGCATGACATTTAGCCCCATAGATTTCAGCACCATGGATCTCAGTACATGACATTCAGCACCATGGATCCCAGTGCATGACATTTAGCCCCATAGATTTCAGCACCATGGATCTCAGTAAATGACATTCACCATGGATCCCAGTACATGACATTCAGCACCATGGATCCCAGTACATGACATTCACCATGGATCCCAGTACATGACATTCAGCACCATGGGCAGCTCCCAACTGTCACTATCCTACAAGTGTCCACTCCCTCTGTCTCCCCTGCCTGTGTTCTATGTGAGCCGGTATGGGAAGCCGCACATTGGAGCACAGTAAGGTTTGGGTGGCTCTGGAGGGCATCCTCATCTACGTGAGAGCTGTTAATTTGTAGCGCAATGCTACGTGCAGTTGATAGAATCACTCATAAGGGTGGCAGACCGTCACATCTCATAGCTGTGTCTGCAATGAGCCCTCCATGGCAGAGCCCAGCTGCTGCTCCCCCCTCATCCCTACACTTCAGATGACACTGTATTCCTGATTAGAATGACTTGTGCGTGCAAGAGATTGTGCAGAGGAAAGACCCTCGGCGGGGCCTGTGTAATCATGTCAGAGACAAGTAATTGCACTGCACTAACCAATTAACTTTGTCTTTTCAGGGAAACCCAAATGAAAAATGCTAAGAAGCAAGGCTCATCAACATCCATTTGTATACAGTGATCAGATGTTACCAGGATAAAATATGCTGCATCGTTACTGACTCTGTGTATATATATTACACTCTTTCTCCTGTTGCTATGTTGCCATAACTGACAGAGCTCTCCTTCCAATAATGACATTTTACTGGTAGATAGCTGGATTAGTCAGGTGTTGTTTTCCTGTTTTTTTTTGGTGGAGAGACCAAATGCTGAGGTCTGCAGGTATCTTCATATATGTCCTCAAATATGTTACCACCAGACCAGAGAGCTAAACGCTTAATGCGTTACTAAACCCAAAAGCAAACATGTATTATATTGCAGCTTACCAATATTTAAATGTGATGGCTGCATTAATTTTCTTTTTTAGGCTTTCTTTCCTTTAATTTCACCCAGTGATCTGGCCAGAAAGTCTGTTGCTTTTCAACAGAACAAGCTGTCCTGCAGATGTAGCAGATAGAGCCTTGAGAAAAAAAAAATTAACTGCTGACAGGGGTGCTTACAATGAAAAACCTTTATCCCAAAAGGTAATAAAACTGCATGCTGTAACTGCTTATACATTTTTAGCTAGAGTTTAGCTTTAATTTATTCATTTATCTAAATCTGCTACTCCATCTAACACTACCTACCCTCCGGACTGACAATGCTGCTGTCTAAAGGTGCCCCTGTGCTCCTTCATCCAGAGTGGGGCACTCTGCAGGAGGTAGCTGGCCAGATCACCAGGCGAAAACAAAAGCAAAAAACTCAAAGAAAAGAAAATGCAGCCACCACATAGAAAAGCTGCAATATATAAAATTGTTGGGTTTTAAAAACTTTATGGAAAAATAAAATTGTTGGGTTTAATACTGCTTTAAAATTATACGGTCATCCAATTTTATTTTATCTGTCCACAAAGATATATATATACACACACACACACACACACACACACACACACACACACACATATACAGTATATATTAGGGATGCAACAATAGCTTTTTTTTATTGGCAAGCACGAGTACCGATACTTTGCAGAGCAATTTGCATCCTTACAAAGCAAAAGGCACAAATCACACTGCAAAGAATTGCATGCGATTTGAACAGGAATGCAGTGCGATTCCTTTACCGCTCCTGTGTGAACCTAGGCTTCTCATAGTGATTTTGAGCCTTAGTTCAAACAGGAGCGGTGTGGGAAACCTCCCTGCATGATGGGTTCCACCAGCTCAGGCTCCCATCTGACTGTGGATATCTGTGGTAGACATGCGCATTACAAAAAAAATTGCTTTGATTTATTTAGATTTGTTTTTCTAGTGATTTCATTTAGTTAAATTTGGTTGATTCGTTCAATTTGTATTCGGAATTAGTTTAATGTTTATTTCGAATTTTCATCGAATTTACAGTTTTTTTTTTTTAGATTAAAAACGTTGGAATCAATAAATTTCGAATCGGCTGAATCAAACACTTTTTTCTATTCAAATGTGACAAAGTGAACAAACAAACGAAAAATCTTCATCAAATTATTACAATAACTCTTTAACTCACCTTTGGCTTAACTAAAATGGTACTCTAAAAAAAAACAGTCAGTCTTTGATTTCAGCAATGTGTTTACCGTTCAAATTCAACTGGAATTTAATGTAAAATTCTATTTGAATTTCGGAAATTCTGTCAAATTTTATACCGAGGGTGGATATTTCAGCAAGACAATGATCCCAAAGCCAAGGAAACTCTCAATTGGTTTCAAAGAAAGAAAATAAAGCTGCTAGAATGGCCCAGCCAATCACCTGACTTGAATCCAATAGAAAACCTATGGAAAGAACTGAGATCAGCGTTCATAGAAGAGAACCATGGAACCTTCAAGATTTAAAGACCTGGGAGAGGGGGCCCGCCCATCTATTGAAAAAGCCCAATCAGAGGGCGATACGCATGTAGAGGGGAGGAGCCAAACCCATGAGGTCACGGTGGTGAGCAGGACTTTACAGAGCTGGTTTTAACTGAATATCTTGTAAGGCACCTTTCACACAGACGGCTTTTTTGCCGCAACTAAAAGCATGTAAATGTTCTGTGAAATTCAAGGCTCCAGGCTCTGCGATTAGCTGCATTTGTACATTGCGATTACGTGCGGTTACATGCGCCCGCGTTTAGCTGCGGTAGTCATTTCCATAGCAACCCTTTTTATTTATTTTTTGATTATGATGTGCTTCCTGTTATTTTTTTTCTCTTGCTGCTATCCGCAGTTGACACAAACGAGTGCGATTACCTGCGGTTATGTGCATATGGCTGCGCTAAATCGCACCTGGACACATTCAATTCAATTTTTTCTATTCGCGCCAAACCGCATGTAACGAAATCGCAGCTAAACGCTGTGTGTGAATGGGGCCATAGGAAAGCATTGTGTGCTTTTAGCTGCGCTAGAAAACTAGAAAATCCACAGCTAAAAGCACCATTCTATCTGTCTGTGTGAAAGGGGCCTAAGTGTTTTTTAATTGGGGTATTTTAATAAATGTTGCAAATGTAGAGCACTGTGTATCCTCTATTTATTGTTGCATGAATGTGGAGCATATCATGTAAGGAATACCGAGTAATAACGCTGGTGTGGAGGAAGGTAAGAAGCAGTGAGGCAGTATATATGAGAGATCTTTCTTGCGATCCCCCTGGGAGGATACTGATTGATAAAGTGGATACAGAGTAGCTGGTCGGCTGTGGAAGAGATGAGACCATAGCTGAAATAAAGAAAGGAATTGTTTTGAGTCTTCCTGACTCATGTATGAGGTGAGCAGGTATAAAGCAGGTATAAAGGCTGGTGAAGGTGTACACATAATATTATTATCTGCTGAAGACAAAATTTACACAGTGGTGGATGACATATGAATTGAGAAGTCACAATATTTCAACGCAGAAAAGTTTTAGCATATGAACTTTAAATTAACTCATTATTATATAGATTTATTTATTTGAATATAATATCACTGGATATTTCATATCATAGATTAATAACGCTGCACTTATATTTTTCATTTTATTGTATATGTTGTATAGTGAATTCACTGGAAGTGTACAGCAGCTGTGGAGTACTAATTAGTAAACTTTATAGTTTATTTATAGCACATAGCACTTTAGGTAAGGACGGTATGGATAGCCGCACTGAGCCATGACTAAGCACTAATTGGAAGGTGAAATGCGTAGGCTGTTTTCCCTGTGTTCTGCTTGTTTTGTAGTGCATTTTTTATCCATTTTTTACAATAAAGACAACCTTATGGTTTTTCTTGGAGTGTGGCTGTCCATCCCATCTTTCCTCATATCAATTGCTTTGTGCATTGCCAGCACCCTTGATTTCCTGAACTCCTGATTCTCCCAACACACCCACCTGGAGCGATTACTCCCTTTCCTTTTATGCACGAAAATTTGAAGACTGTTTGTGTGGAAGAATGGGCCAAAATCACACCTGAGCAATGCATTGAGTCTGAGGCCTCGTACACACGACTGTTTTCCTCAACAGAATCCATTAAGAAACTTGGTGGGAGATCTTTTTTGCCGAGGAAACCGGTTGTGTGTAAGTTTTTCATCGAGGAAACTGTCGAGGAACTCGACGAGGAAAAAAAGAGAACAAGTTCTCTTTTTCCTCCACGAGGGTCTCAATTTCCTCGTCGGGCTGGTTTTCGTCGAGAAACACGATCGTGTGTATGCTAAGAAACCCGCGCATGCTCAGAATAAAGTATGAGACGGGAGCGCACCTTCGGTAAAAGTAGCGTTTGTAATGGAGATAACACATTTTTCACGCTGTAACAGACTGAAAAGTGCAAATCGTCTCTTACCAAACTTTTACTTAACACGCAGTAATATGAGATTAGCAAAAGCAGACCCAAGGGTTGTGCCAGTGGAAACAAACTTCCCTTGCCATTGTATGTGTTGTACGTCACCGCGTTTGAGAACGAGGAGATTTTGTCTTGACCGTGTGTAAGCAAAGCAAGCTTGTCAAGTTCCTCGACAAGCCTAACAAGGAACTCGTCGAGGAAAACGTTGTGTGAACGAGGCCTGGGTCTTGAAGCCGTCATTACCAACAAAGGATTTTGTACAAAGTATTAAATACATTTCAGTTAGTGTGTTCAATACTATTTCCCGGTGTCATTCCATTTTATTACACATAACTTAATTTCTAAACTTATTTGTTTTGGATTCCTCATATGTATGGATTGCATTGGTTTTTACCGACATGTGATGACAAATTTCATGTCAATAGCACCTTTAGAAATATATTTACCTAGAAAAATGCTAACGTGTTCAATACTTATTTTTCCCGCTGTATTTACTTATATATGTATATATTCCACTCTTTTTTCCTACCATTTCCATAAAAACTGACAGAGCTTATTCTTCTCATAATGACAGTTTCCGTTTTATTTGGGGGGGGGGGGGGTTGGTGATGCTAAGAACTGTAATCAAAGGCTTCCTCTAGTCTTCTGCTTGAATCATTCACATTTTTCTTTAATCTGCTCTCGATGATTTTCATATACTGTATATATTGTACTTTTTCTAGAGTGGGGCTAATTAGTTGTTTTTTTCTATTTTTTATATTCTGGGGATTATATAGTCACAAAAACAGTGCAGCCATCTCCTTTAATAAAGTGCATTCAAATTATAGTGCATAAATAAATATCTCAAAACAGTGTAAAAATAATTTATATATAAATAAAATTTACGCAAGTCCATCTTTTATTTTACATATAGATATAGTCCATCAATAAATGATTCAATGCCTGTAAAAAAAAAGAAAATTTGCAGTTTTATACACCAGAAACTCTTCAGTAATTGCCTCTGATCACCACAGTGCCCTTCACCCCACCTATGGGTGTCTTCTCAGCTGTTTAAATGGACCTCGCTAATTAAAGGTCTATATGTGATTTTCAGTGTTGTAAGTGGCACCACTTTATTGCATTTTGTACAGGTGGTTGGATGTATAGTGGTGTTAGCTGCCTCCTATAGTATATAGAGCTGAGCAATAGGTGGTTTATACACAGGGATAGCACAGAAAGTTTTTTTTACATTTATATATTCTGGGGACTGAAGCCACAGGGTTTGTCCTGGGTTTCTGCAGAAATGCATAGTAGCTTCATAAATGTACTTAAATGTTACAAGCAGAGCAGAGAGCTAAATGCTTAAAATTATGCTGCCATA